>NC_056564.1:13575832-13610124 GCF_013358625.1 Macadamia integrifolia | reverse complement strand
AAATACAGTACAGGTCGCTGTTCAAGTTAATGAATTAGTGAAGTTATTTCAGTATAATTTGACCCAACAAACAAGAACGAAATCACGCTCTGTAGAATTTGAACAATATGAAGAAAGAAATAAGGGTCGAAGTTTAGACCGCTCACAGTAGTTCTACCTATAGAAAAGATCATGAAAGAGGCGATCAGAATGATACCCAAATCCATTTACGATCCAGAATTTCCAGACACATCGCACTTCCTCTTGGGTCGAGGCTACCACTCGGCCCTAAGACGGATCAAAGAAGAGTGGGGAACCTCTCCTGTTTGTCCCTGCTTGCTTAGTCCTCCTTTCTTTAAGGCATGTCTAAAGGAGGACGATAGTGGCTGCCATTTTATGTTTTTTTTTTTAATATATATAAAAAAATTAAGGTCCCCCGAACTGAATGAGGATCTGCGTCATTTTCACTTTTATCCTCCAAATCTGTACAGATGGCCTCTTTGGAATCATCCTATCGGGATCTGCTTTTCTGCACACTTGTGACAAAACCCTTTTGTATTTTTCTATAGGCATGAATTCGGATGAGGAAGGAAAAATATATTACAAAAAAAAAAAATTTCAAAATGATGTCACATTTTTGTAAGTATGCTTTTGTCACTTTTTTTTTCTTAGCACTAGGCCAATAAAAGGACTCACATGGGTATGGGATGGATATTTTTTATTTCATGAGAATTAAGTGTCATCTTACAGCCAGAGCATAAAAGAGAGTATTCATTTACTCCTTATCTTTATTGAGTGTAGCATACACAATATCAGCTCAGCGTCTTCTAAATTAAAAAAAGGGTAAGAGATGGCTGTCTAATCGTGTGACCTTTACACTAACAGGGGATCAATGATTTTGCACGCTCTAATATCTGAGAGCAAGAACTATGCAACCAAACAGCGTTTTATCTCATTAAAAATTTAACTACAGACAATTGAGATGGCGTGGGAGCTTGGGTGGTGGAAGAAGAGTAACAACTTATCCTTTTCGTGCTCCGTACACGCGTGTGTATGTAGAGAGAGAGAGATTCATTTTCTTCTTTGGGAATACTAAAATAGGACAACGTTATAAAAAAGCATTTTAAAAAAAATAACCTTCCGCATTTGTAGTAACCGTTGACCTCACTCGCAGTCTGGTACAGACACGAAACCTTGCAGGAAAAACCTTTTAGCTTTTCTATGTGGTAGGGTAGTTATGGATATATTCAAACAGGGCCCCCAGCCTCTTTACCTTCTCAAATACTCCCTGTACTTGAAACCCCACCAAACCATAGCTTCTCTCTCTCTCTCGCTCTAGCCTCTTCCTTCTTATCGTTGACATCTGAAACCATTGAAAACCCTTTTCCTTCACCAAGGCCATGGCTTATCCTAGCTTCTCAATCTCATTCAATTCTTAACGCTGAAACCAGCATCAAACCCCCTCTTAATCTTCCAGGAAATGAACAGTACAGCTGCTTCTGGTGGGGTGTTGGGTTTATCAAACGTTGGTGGATTCACCTATGGCATTGGGGTCTCCATAGGTATCATCCTCCTCATCACCACCATCACTCTCACCTCCTACTTCTGCACCCGAAACCCGTTTTCTGAAGCCGAAGCTCAACGAGACGACCCAGAGCCTACTGATCATCACTCCATCACTGTTGAAGAAGGCTTTGATGAGGCAACACTCCGTAGCTTCCCAAAGGTCTTCTACTCCCAAGCCAAGCTCCGCAAGGACACTACCGCTTCCTGCTGCTCTATCTGCCTACAAGATTACAAGGGAACTGATATGCTCCGGCTATTACCTTATTGTGGACACATCTTTCATGTCAAGTGTGTTGATCCATGGCTACGGCTGCACCCTACATGTCCTGTATGTCGAAATTCTCCAGCTCCTACCCCGCTCTCGACTCCTCTTATGGAGTTGGCCCCATTGCCTAGTCGGCCTGGATGAGAAAGTATGTGTTCATAGCCAAAGCTTTCTCTACAAACTGTATACTGTTAAATTTCCACTAATTCATCACAAAGCTCTCACCTTCTGGTAGAGCCCTCTGTGGTAACTTTTATTTTATCTACTTTCATATTTTTGCTTTTTTTTTTAAGGTTACCAACATTCCCAGCAGCATTCAATACAAGCATACATGAATCATGAGATTGGGATGCAAAAGAAACACTTCTGGTAGACATTCATTAAATTTATGGGCAACTTATTCATACCACTCTGATAGGTGGTGTATTGAAACTCAACTTTTCATATGGCTGCAGCTTTGTACTAATCATATCCTTTTACATTGCCACTTTGCCTAGTCTGTATGGGGTTGCTTCGCAGATCTCATTGGTCAGACATGGATTTATCCTAAATTCTTCTATCTAAATCCCAAACTCGAAATGCAGAGGCCACAACCCGAGAAGCAAGTTCCTGTGGAGCCTCTGCAAATTCTCCATCCATGGGGCTTTACAGAAAGAAACAAAAAGATCTTTGCTCACTCTAACTCAAGACACTCGAGCAGTGGAAATATGAGCCCTGTGTAATGTGCTTTTCTGGGTTTTCCCTTAACTTCAAAGGCATCCCTAGTATTCCCTACCCAAGAGGGGGTTGGGCAGGAAGTTTGAATATAGATCTGCTTCTTACAAAATATGTTGACTTTGCCAAAGAGTTACGACCTAGGCAGAGTTATATTGCAAATCAGATAAGACTCAAATTTTATTTTCTTTCATCCTGTTTTTCTTTTCTTTAATTTCTTCTGCATACATAATATCAATAATCATTCAAAATTCAATGTGGGGGACAACAATTAGGCAAGCAGAACTTAGGGTTTTACCTTTCTTTGGAGATACAAAAGTATCTGTCTGACAAATTTTGGGTTTCCGTCAGTTTTGGTACACAATCTTGCTACAGTTAAAAGAGTTCTAAGCTCTATAAAATCATAAGTATTTCCAAGGTCTGGGTCTACCATCTTATGCATGGATCTCAGAAAGTTTGAATCCTGGACCCACTTGACTAAGTCAGTACCATCATCCTCTGAAGGTTGACCAGTTACTAGCTCAAGAAGCAGCACTCCAAGCTGAAAGATTATGTTTCTGCATTCCTGATCCATACAACCTGAAAGGTGGGAGAAGAAACGAAATTTTTTTTTAGTGGAAGTTCAGTAGAGTTCACTACAGGGGTCAGAATACAACTTCACCTCTGGAACATAAAGTATATGACTTGGCAATATGATTTCCACAAGAACCAAGAAGGCCAATATCAGACAGCTGCAAAGAAGAAAAGCCAATCACAGTTTCTGAGTCTCTGACATTCACTAGTATCACACAACAGCATATGAGAAAACCAAACTTTACCATGTGTTTATAATCCCTTACCTTGGCATTGAAGTTCTCATCCAACAAAACATTTCTTGAATTGATGCACACGTGATAGATAGGTGGGTTACAGAAGAAATATAAGTATTCCTGCAGTATTCATATCAGATAAATTACAATTACAAATATATACAAATATATGCACTGGGATCTGTATAATGTATATGCATGTGATGTGTTTGAATCTTCATCTATAAATTCCTCCCCGGGGCCTTAGATAACCTACCAATGCAGCTGCAACTCCAGTGGCGATCCGCAGCCTTGTCTTCCAGTTCAAGGGAGTCTTAAGAGGGTCTGTTCAAGAGAGATTCCATCATATCATTTTATAACAAAATTTCAAGTTGCAGTACAAAACAAGATTTATGAGGGTATACCGGTAAGATGCTCCTTCAGGCTCCCATTTTCAACGTATTCCAACACGAGAAATCTGAAAGCATTAAGCACAGAATACAGAAAAAAAAAATAGTGCTAGAGAAGTATACAATTGACATACTTCACAGAAAAGACATGGTAATGTGACTATTTTGGTTACTCCGTGGACACAAGATTTCATTTCAGGGAACATAGACAAGATGATAAGGTAAGATCTAAAACTTTTTCTCCTGGTTTTTCTTAACATGAAAACCCGAGGACAATTAATCATGAAAAAGATATACGTAGAATATAGTTGCGACAATCTCATTTTCAGAAAACTTTGACAAAGGAACATGCATGCAAGATTTAAAAATTTTCTCTTAAATCTTTTAACATGAAAATCTGAGGATAAATAAACATGGAAAAAATATATGTAGAATAATGTAAAATTGAATCACCCAGCATTCCAATGAGGTTGGCTGGAAATTTTAGAAAGCTTTTCTGTTAGGATATCCAATTTTTTTTCACCACTACTAAGTTAGGTTTTTGGTATTTTTATTGAAATCTTAGAGAATAATGCAATAGTTTTCAAATAATACTAGAAACTTTCATAGCAGAGGATCAGCGGTGGACATCAACCTCTCACATCCTGTGGAAAACCCTCTGAGCCCAACAAGGTGGCAATGATTTAACTGGCCAATGAGTTGGACCTCCCTATAAAAGGCATCCTTTCCTTGAGGAAAAGCTTTCACTTCTTTTACCATGGCCATGAAGCCATCTTGAAACTTTGCTTTATAAACTGGACCACTAGAAAGGCTAACAAAACTTCTGCTGAAACCAGCTGTAGCCCTCTTTATATCCTTGTTTGGGAAGCGCCTCAGGAAGGATAACTGGCCTGTGAGAGATAAATAGAGATTTAAGTTCCAGAGTCATTTAGATAACATCTATGTGTGTGCATTTACATTTGCACATATATCTAGGAGATTCATCCAAACAAAGACAATCAAAGTCCTGAATAGAAGATCCAGATCGAATGAAATAGCACAGTTTGATTATTTTTATTTAGTAATTTTTTTTCTAAATCTTTTTATAATTAATTTGAAAAAAAAAAACATTTATCTTAAGTGTTCTTTCAAAAATTGAAAAGAAAAAAAGTCCTCAATAATACTCTGAAAAAAAAAAAAATGAAAAAGTATAAAAATACTTAAAAATAAAGGATACTCCACAGACAAGATAGAAGTATTGTCCAAGTCCTCTAATTGTCATACCTCATCGCTCTCAATAAACTACAAGGGTAAGGAAAATAACTAGAAGAAGAGGCAGTTTTGTAATGATTCTGTTATTTTGATAAGGAAAGAGTTGCTTCATGCTATTTACTGGGTAAAGGGGTTCACCTAACAACTTCTAAGACTTTTTGACACCATAGATGAAGAGGCAGAGAGGCTGTAATGCAACATAGAATCTCATTTTTAAATTAGAATGTTCATTGAAAAGACATGATTACAGCACGAAATCCCACACCTTTCTCTATCACAAGAATATTCTTGTGTCTTCTAACGAAAACTTGATAATTAACATACAGTGCAATGTCAGCGTTGAATGTAAAGATTTTCAGACTCTGAACAAAATGTACGATCTATCTCCAATCCAGAGACAATAATCGACAAAAAATTTGCATGATAGAACAATTAAGTAAAGTAAGCAAGCATGAAATCCCAATTCTCTAGCAATCTAAAGAACATCAAAGTATTTTCTCTTAAAATTAACAGTGCATAACACGAGTTACGCCACAAAATTTACAAGTAGTTTCTGAATTTAAGTTCAATTTTGCAAAAATCATCCATAATGAACCGCATTACAGCCATTGATACGAAAGTATAAGCAAGAAAAAATCCTCCGCTCAAAATCAAAACTACAGCAAGAGATCAAAGAAGGAGAAAGATATAATAGATAAAATGACAAAAGAAACTCCACATTCCACACCTGAACGAGCTCGGCGACGCCATGGAAACAGAGAAACCCTAAGTTTAACGAGAAAACCTCGCATTTTCGCAGAATCAAAGAGGTTTGATAGGGAGCTTTTGTCTCTGAAGTCTTCAGACTCAGAGAGCTTTTTCCCTTCCAAATCTCCATAGCTTCGCTTTAAGCCAACCGTAATACTATTAGCTTTACCTTCGGTCGGTAAAAGCAAGAGAAAGAACTGTTAAAAGCAAAATAACTTGTCCATATTTATACCGTAGAAGGGCCAAGGACCGACTCATAAGGTTGGGCGTGGAAAAAATGTTTTCTAATCGAGAGCGTGGTTCCTACTTTAGCATTCTGGCCAATGAAAGCATATGCTAAGGCATCGACCAAGAGGTGTGTGGTGATTATTAGGCACCACCTATCTCTAGGGTGGTACTTTAATATGTCTTCAAAAGGGTAACCACATGAGTTGGGCGAGGCATGTCGTAGACATATAATTGGGAAGAGAATACAAAGCTATGCATAGCTACCATGTCCCTGGACGTTGTAATACTTGTTATATTGCATCAAAATCATATGTGGCAAAGTGATGAGGTGCAATGAACATCCAACGACTGAAGTGTATGATTGAAGGATGCTTCCATTTGTTAGAAGTTCACTGCACCTCGCCACAAACAATTTAGAATTTGTTATATCAACTATGTTATTATAACAAAAGTTTCATCCATTGTCGGGGCGATGATTAGATTAATCACATGGTCAGAAAAGGCATCTAGGGGAATTTATAGAAATAACAAAATGGGTAATTGTAATTACTGAAATATCCTTTATATACTTTTGTTGCCTATGGAATCTTTTCTATTATCTAAGATGGAAATATAGAAAAATGGAAAACATTTGACAAAGATATTTCCGAACATGGATCCCTCAGCACTTCCATAATGATCTAAGGCTTATCAGCCTCTCATTGTCCTATCAATTATGGTCATATTGACAAGGAAGCTGAAACTTGACCTCAAAGGAGCTTTGGTTTTTGGTATATTTTCTTGCAGCTTGAACTTCAATAATTGAAGGTCTAAGAATTTCGGAGAAACATCTCTATTACACATTTCAAAACTTGGAAATAGCTTTTTCTATAAAGGGGTAATGTTGTGTACATTTATTCCTCCCAGATCCTGTAATAACAGAAGCCTCATGCATTGTTTTTTTTTTTTGGGTAAAAAACACTTATTGAGCAACTTTTGGTTGGCTCAATCCCTCAGTAATCCTTGGAACAAAGTTTAAAGGGTCAACATAGGAGGCAAGCCTAGATTTGCGTCGTTGTCATCTTTTGTAGTATTAGTTTTATTTAAAGGTGTTTCAAAAAATAATAAAAAAATTTCTTTAAGAGAGAAAAAAAACTTGTGTTTCCTAATAGCACCTCCAACTTGTTGAACATTAATCCTGTTTTTTCCCTCACAAGTACAGTAGGACAAAATGCATGAGATAATGGGGTAATATACAATTCTATGTAGTACACTTAATAAAAAAATATGGATTAAAATTTTCAAATAAGGCATTCAATACTTTATCCTTATTTTATTTTTAACTTTATAATATTGGTCATTTTTGTAATAAAAATTTCAACATTGATCATGAAATATCGAGAATTCCATTTCGATAATACAAACTAATATTGATATAGATTGATTGCTATGTTTGGATGCCAAGTAAAGAAGAAGAAAATAATAATAATAATAATAATAAGAAGGCAAAAATCATTGCGACACAATGATTGGTTTGTGTTTATCTTTCTTCTTAAAAAAAAAAATCTCTTGTTTTTTCTTTTCTTGCCATCCAAATATAGTAGAGAAACTAAACGCAATCATCTATCACAACGAGGAGGCCTCTATGGAGAGGATCCGGATCTGTTGTTGATCGTTGCTGCCTCTCCTCATCCTGGAAAATAGGGGGTTTTTTTCTCCCAAAATGTAGAACCCTAACCCATCCTCGTTGTGATAGATGTACAAACCCTTTTTTTATTCTTTTTTGCAACTTTTCTGCTTCATTTTATCATTGTTTAGTGGTTCTAGTACTTCTCTTTCTTGTTGTGTTTCCTACTCTGTATTATTAAATTTTTTTTTTCTTTTGGAAATTGTTCATCAACTAGCAAGTGGGAGTTTGATTTTCTACTGAACCTATTTAATACTTTGACAATTTTGCAATGGATAAAATATTCAGTTTGAACCTTTTATTGCTTTGGTGTTGCAGCTCAATAGCCACAAGTTTCCAGCCCTGAATTTCACCATTTTATTGAAAATTATTTCATTATTTCTTTGCTAATGTCCATTACAAGATCGTTTGTTTGTTTGTATTTGAATCGTCTTCTCATAAGTCAATGAATTGCTTCTTGATTCGACACTAAGGGAAATAACATTAGCCCATTTTTTCTCCTTTCTAGATAGTCAATGAATTGTTTCTTGGTTGGATATTGAAGAAGTCCCTGCATTTTGGGAGAGAAGAATATGAAACCGAATGAGAAAAGTCAGGTATGGGTTTCACCAGTTCTCATGGGTGGTTCTTTTAGAGAGCAAAGAGGAGTCGTTGGATCTTTTATGGACATGTGTCAACCGAACAGATATCTATGGGCACTCTATGGTCAATGGCCTCTATGGAGGAGTTCCGATCCACATTGCTACTAAGGCAATTCTTTCTTGCCCCACATTATCATCTTCTAATTACTTCAATTCCATTTGGTAACTCATGCAAAAATCCAAATCATATCCAAAATTCAAGCTTTTCCTTTCAAAATTGCTTAAGAAGGTTTGCCTACAAGAGTCAATCTTGCCAAGAGATTCTCTCTTGATCCTACTTGTCTACTATGTAATACGGCAGTGGCATCGGATTGGCACTATACTCATTCATTTCTCACAATTTTTCAAAAGGATTTGGTCAACTAGTACCATAGAGGTCTTAAACCTCATCTCATGGAAGACTGTTTCTGTAATACCCTACTTCTTAAACCCGGTCTGATTTCGCGGTTGAACCGGTTAACCGTGCAGGGACCGAACCAAAGGGAGTTAGAGCGGGTTCCTTATGGGCTATGATGGCAAGGGTGACCTTAAACACCGGCTGACCTGACAAGTCCGAGCCAGTGCCAGAAGAGACGGGAGTGCCCAAGCCGTGTACATGCACATACCATAAGGTCATGTACGGATAAAACAGGTATTATAGCCGTATTTTAAGGTATATACGTATGCTACATTGTATGCTAGGGGTGGGGTTCGCGCCGAGGCCCAAACTCTATCAAAATCCCAAGTTTTGGCCTCAGGTGGGCGGACAGGTGGATGTACCCACCCACCTGAGTGACCCATCCATGTACACTATTCACTTATTTATGAATTATATATATAGCATTTATGACTTTATTTACTTTTCATTTATGACACCCGTACATTGGTGAGAAGAGTAAAGAGGAGAGAGAAAAGAAAGGGAAGAAGAAGAAGGGAAGAGAAGGAAGAGGAAGAAGAGAAGGATTTCAGCAACGCCGAAGCTTGATCTTCCCATTTCGGCATCGGGAGAATGATCTTCAACTCTAGATCTACATTTAGAGGTAAGCAAAGTTGGGTTCTTTGAACATTCACCATACCCAAGCTTAAACCCTTGATTCGAGTAGGGTTTCTTGAGATCTTGTAAATCCCCTTTGAAATGATGAATCTAAGGTTTAATGGATGATTTATGTGTTGATCTTGAAGGATTTGAAGAGGTATTGATAAGGTGGAAGAAGCATTGTGGGTTTGAAGTGATTTGGAGGGTTTGAAGTTGCTCTTGAGCAAAGAAGGTAAGATGGTTTCCCATCACTTGAATCTAACCTAGATCTAGGTTAGAGCCATCCTATAAGACTTGAAAGTGTGAAGAATGGGTTGGAAAAAGCCCCCATTTGAATCCCCAAAGAATGGGGGAAGCTGGGAAGAGACAGCATTTTTCCCGCCAAGACCGGTGGGTGAAATCGGTGGGCCCCTACCCGCCTGTGGGCACCCACCTGAGAGGGCAGGGGCCTTCGGGCCCAACCGGCAGGCCCAACCGGTGGGCCACCCTACCCGCCGGTCCTAGCAGGGGCCCCTGGCCCAACCGGCGGGCCAGACAGCCCACCTGTCTGACCCACCTGTGTGGCCCCGAAGGTGATCCTTATGTCCGATTGAACCCAAATCGGACGTGTGACCTTCTTTTAACGTTCTAAACATGATTTTGTCATCGAATCTCATTAATTCTGATTTCAAATGGTGAAGTACTAACCCCGCTCAATTATGTTAGGTTCACCAAATCCTACCCGGTTCGCACCGGATCTCTCCCGTACCAAACGGGAATCCTTGTATACTACAGGTAAGTGGGGAGAGGACGTTTGGCCTTGTTTCAAGGCATTGTTTGGCATTCATTTAATTGTATCTAGTCTAGTCATGCCATCATGAATATGCTATGTAGATTAGTCATCCTCACCTTGATATGCATGTGTGTTATGTTTACTTTCCAAATGCAAATTGAATGAGATGTTTATATGTTGATTGTGGACATCATTGTGCATGATGCATTGATAGACTAGATGCTGTAGTCGACTTGGAAATGAGTGCATTGGTGGCCCGTGAAATGGGACGTGGTGGCACTATGCAATTGTACTATTGTCATATAGGAGCATGCGGTATTAGGATTTTCACCATCCCGTGCTACGACCCTTTCCAACAGGGGTTAAAGTGTTGGGTTATCATTTGGAGGGAAGCAGTGGTCGCGGTTGTCGGGTCACTGTGGCGGTTAGACATAACGCCCGACGGGTCATATAGGACAGTCGGCAACCCCGGTGGTACATTCAAGAGGGCCAATCGTACTGCTTTTAAATTGCTGGAGTCAGTACCTTTATTTTCAGTCATTTACATTTTTGTTGAGAGCCGGTGGACGGCATTGTCTTTACTTTTCTGAGTACTCACGGTGGGCCTTCTCCGACAGCCCTATGGGCGTATCGTGGGAGGGAGTTTGCAGCTTGTATCCGGAGTATACGCGCACTGTGGCTGTAGTAGCACTAAAACCAATGACTTAATAATGTTGCTTAGGTGGATGTGATTTAAAATGTATAGCATGGCATGTAGTGCATATGGTTGTATTTTGATGTGTGGACTGCTGTGTAGTCCATCTTACCACTTACTGAGTTAGTGAGCTCATCCCATGTGTACACCCCTTTTTAGATGGTTTTACAGGTCATACATCTGAGGAGCATGGGGTGGGTCCCACAGTCGAGTTTCCTGAAGAGGACTGGTGGACCCCTGAGGAGTTAGAGCACGGCGCTGACTGCTCGTGCAAGAGTTGTGCTGCAGGACAGCAGTTCTGAGGCCGAGCTGAGCTCCACCTTTGAGGCCGTGCTGAGCTCCACTTTTGAGGCCGAGCTGAGCTCTACCATGTGATGCCGAGCTGGGCTCAACCCTTGATGCCGAGCTGGGCTCAACCCTTGATGCCGAGCTGAGCTCTAGCCTTGTTACCGAGCCGAGCTGTGTACTTTAATTATTTTGATGATTTCCTTTACATACTTGATATATGAATTATACTTTTATTGTGTAAATATCATGCCTTCGGGCCCACATGTATATAATTATTGTATCACAATTCGAGTATCAAGTATCATGGGATTATTCACAAGTAAAACTTAGTCTTCCGCTGATCTGATGAGCTTATATTAGTTGTGTGTATGCTGTGGTGGAATACAGTATCTGATGATCCTGGCAGGTTTGGGTTAACCGGTGTTAACCCGGTCATTGGCCCCGTTCTGTGAGAACGGGGTGTGACAGTTTCAGCCCAAGGACTTCTCCTAAAAGGCTTCATGCTGAAATCCTATAGAGCTGGTTGGGCTTCGGGGGTTTTTTTTTTTTCGAAAGAAAATAATTATATTAATTTTACCCAAAAAATTGTTAAAGATGAGGTTAATAGTCTTGATAGAGATTTTCCTGTTTATAACCATATAGGATATACTTTGTAGCAATGCAATTAATTCATCATTAACCTTGAGATAAAAGGTAGGTTTAAACAAAATAGATAATAAATTCTAAACAAAGGCATAGCATTCCATGGCAGAAAAAGGGTCTTCATTCATAATCTTTCCTAGGTCTTCATCACTACTTCAGATTTCGCCCATCTCCTACCCTTTCTCCTTGGCTTGTTTCATTCTATGGAGAAGGCCCTTATTGTTGCATAAAATTTTTTTCCTATTATTAAATAATCAATAGAATATAAAACATATTTCCCTTCCATTATAATAGAGACACCTCATTCAAAAATATTTTCAGTAGTATCAGTGACAGCTGTGTAGATAAGTATTTTTTGGTGAGAGAAAAGAAATGTTGGGTTGTGTGGGGATATGGGTTTTGATATGGTCACTGGTTGATCAATGAAAATGTGTATTAACGTCATTGAAGGCTCAATATTCTACAATTGTATAATAGATAGGGGATTGGGCCGAAGACAACTTGACCTCTATGTTTTCAAATATAATTACAAATGAGGAGAGTGATAGGTATGCCGTCAATATCAAATATGCTAACGGATAATACCAATAGAATCACATGATGGAGTATCATTCAGGAAGATATAAGGGTCATTTAAAAAAAAAAAAAAAAAAAAAAGAGAGATAGACACAATGGGTGCTAGCATACTTGATACGGTGGCATACCCAACTTTTTCCCTTACAAATGATTATGAAGACACAAAAGAAGAACTCTAAATTCAGTAGAAATAATATTTGAACTAAGAAGGTACATTTCTAAAGTAGGAAAGGAAAAACAATGTAACATTTCAATTTTGAAACCCAATGGACCGACCGACCAAATCCTCTTTATGAACTCATAGGAAAGGAAAGCATGTCATATAATGTCATGATGATTGTGGCATAAATTACAAAGTGAGTTAATACCCATCCATTCTCCCATGATGTCTTTTGTAGAATTTCCTTTATATACTATTTTTTAAGAAAATAACTTAAATTTTAAATTTTCAAAAAATAGGTTGCTGATAATGATCCAATTCGGATCAATATCGGAGAGGATTGGTGTGTATCAGTCACTTTTACCTATTGTTTTTTAGAAAAGTACATTTTATTTTATTATTTTACCCTTAAAACGATAGAGTAACCGATTCAAATTGAACAAGAATCAAGGATCAGTCTCAATCGATATCAATATGACATGACTAATACAATCACATATGATACCAATACTTAAAACCATGGTTTTAAGTATTTCCGATACCGATATAATACCCTCCGATACATATCTTAAATTTAGTCAGCCGATACGATACACACCGATACGATACATTGAATTTTTTAAATCATTTCGTATCGATATATATCCTACAATACATACCGATATGCATCAATACACCACTAATACACATCGATACGATACGACATGCCTCGATACGACTCTATGAAAAATATAAAATTAAGGTAAAATGTACGTTTCGGTATGTATTGGTACGTATCGGTGAGTATCGGTATGTATCGATCGGTACGTATCGGTATATATCAGCACGTATCGGTGAGTATCGATATATATCGATACGTATCGATGAGTATCGATACGTATCGGTGAGTATCTATACGTATCGGTGCTACGGTCATATAATGGCCAATATGGGTAATTTTTCAGAAAAAAACGATTTTTTGA
This sequence comes from Macadamia integrifolia, assembly GCF_013358625.1. Lineage (NCBI taxonomy): Eukaryota > Viridiplantae > Streptophyta > Magnoliopsida > Proteales > Proteaceae > Macadamia > Macadamia integrifolia. Next base: position 13,596,760 of record NC_056564.1, on the reverse strand, counting down.
AGGGTTTTTGTTCCAAAGTTGTTGTCAGCCATATTTTTCCCTAACTAAAGTGGAAATCAAGGTTGGGAATAAGGATTTTACATTTATGGGACAACTACAGACCTTGAATTCTTAGTACGATACCCTCAATTTAGTGTTTATGCATAATACATGTTATCAATAGCTTTTTTTAACAAATTCTTTATGCAAAAGTGTTTAAAAAAATGTTTTCTATCTATTTATGTGTGTATCTTTAGCATATCTTAGTGTACTCTGATATGATATGATACCCTATGATCGTATCTTAATTTGATCGACCGATACGATGTCGGTATCGATACTTTTAATCCTGCTTAAAACCGTATGATCACAGTATGAACATGAAGATCTACCCAAAAAAAAAGTATGAACATGAAGATAAATGAATGCCACTAGACGGCTCCGTTTTAACTGATTGTGAAGAAACCATTAGCCATCAGAGATTTTCAGTTTTCTATTGGACTTAAATATCTGTCAGGATCTCGTGAGGATTTTAAATGCTGATCAGTTAGCCAATAAAGTTTAGAACTGAGTTGTATGGTACGTACAAAGAAAAAAATAATCTGTATTTTTATTAATATCCCCACGTTGGATGTTAAAACAAAATGATTGAATCGTGTTGGACGTTAGAACGAACCAGAAAAGTAAACTTAGTAAGGTACCTATTATCCATAGTAAATATCCTTTTGGAATCTAAACGTAGAGTGAAATGGTATGAAAGAATATTCCGTTGTATTCTATCAATCATAGACACGATAACTATCTCACCACTCTTTTGAAAAAAAAAAAAAAATCAGTCAGCCTCGTGAATGTGCAACTGTGAAAAGATCGTATTGCCCTTTAAATGTGCATTGAATGTACTCTAAATAGAAACGTAAATCAATTATTGTGTCAATGATGAGTATTGAATGACTGAAAACATTTAGACACGCATCCTAAAAAGCTTCTAACCACCTAATTTTCACCGCACTTATACAATGGTTACAGACGATTTTTACATGTCAATGATAGACATAGGTCAAGTGTCATTTTTTTTTTTTTTTTTTCATAAGCCATCAAAATGTCATGTGCCATATCACATACGTCCGTCATGTAAAGCAGTGAAGTGTTCAATTTTTTCTTACTGTGATCGATGTGAGGCGTTTGGTATCAAGCCATGACTCCGAGGTCCTAATCAAATCAAATATTTTTTCAACGGTTCAGATTAAGTCTATACACAAGCTTTTTCGTATCGTCTATACAGAATAAATAACTTTCTTAGGAGAGATTCTCTGATTCAAGTTCTTTCGTACTGTAAACCGTCGGTGCAGTGGACTAATACGTCCATTTGGATAAATATTAGGGGCATAATTGGATACAAAAAATAATAAAGGTCGAAAAAGACAAATAAAGGGTCAAATAAAAGGTTGGAGAGGCAGTGAAGGCGCCAACTGAACAGAGAGGTTCTCAGAACTCTGGCGAGGTTCCCTTATTTTCAACGCAGTGACAAAAAATTTCAAGCTTTTCTCCCGAAAATTTCCGATTCTTCAGAGTTAAGACTCCAATCTGATCTCTGTTCTTCACAAATCTTTGAAGTCATGGAGGTAGTTCAGCTCAAGATCGTTCTTTCACTTCTTTTCGCTGCTTTTCTGATCGTCCCTTCGGTTCAAGCCAAAGCAGTTCGCTATTGCGGTGAGTTTCTCTTGTTGTCGAGTGGTTTCTTTTTTTTTTTTTTTTTTATTTAAATTCAGAAACGGATTGCTATGCAGTTTTGATTTCTCAGCCATATATCAGAATTTGCGCCTTGGAAATCGTTGTGTTAAATTATTGATATATGTTTGGACTTTGAAGTGATAATACTGTTTCTTCCTTCGTTTGGTAATGTTCTGCTCATCAGCGATTTGGTGAAGGCACCAGCGGGGATTTTAATCTGCATGAACACTGATGAAATAGTTTCTCAGGCTCTTTGCTTGGAGAGATTGTCTTCTCTGTTTGACCGAATTGATGATTTTGTGTAGTTTTTGTGGAAAGATGGATTCTTCTCTTCATATTTAAAATCGATGAATTTATTTCATAATAGTTGGTGGGTGGAATGAATTGGTTGCTGATTCATGCTAAGGCTTGTTGATTGACTGCAGATAGGAAAGGTAACTATGCCGTTAAGGTGTCTGGAATTGAGATGTCTCCTGATCCTGTGGTGAGAGGCGAGCCTGCGACCTTTAGCATCATTGCTTCAACAGGTAAAGCTCATGCTTATTCGTAATCTTGCTTTCAGAATTCTTTAGATTTACTCATCTCTTCCTGAAGGGAGGATGGTTTTGATGTAAATTCTTGCTGACAAGCTATTTCCATTTAAAATGTCCATTGTAACTACGACGTATGCTGTAGTTTGTATTGAAGTTTCTGTCCAATTTGGGAAATATCAACATGAATTCCATAGGCACTAAAGGGAAAAACTGTAGGGCTGAAATAGAATGATCTACTGGACTCTTTTCATACACTCCTACTTGGAATATGATTGATGGTGCGTTTGCTTTTATAGACAAAAAAGGATAAAAATATTGAAGAAGTATAGAATTATTTATTTCCTTTTAGCTGACTCCCTTTTTTTTCTTTTTTAGATGGCAGATTAAGAGTTTTAGCCATTTTGAACTGCATAATGACAATTTTTGTGTAGGTTATTTGTCACTTAGGTCTAAAATACTTGGGTCCCACTTTTATGGTAAGAAGTAGTTGAACTGAATGCTCTTTCTGGTGGTGTGCCATACTGTAAACATTAAGCTTAGAAGAATGATAGTATTGCTTATCTCAATTCCAGATGGGGTTTAAGGCTTTACAACCTAAGTCTAGGTCAACTCAAACCAAAGCATTTAAATCCAAAAATTTGTTGATTGGATTATCCCGGAAATTCAGAATAGGCAGGGGTGGAGTTGTTGGTATTATTGTAGTGGATGAACATAATATTGACAACAGCTCTCATTAAGAAACCCAACTACCCAAGTTAATATTGGCACCAACTCTACCAAGAAACAAGTTTCCAATTGGTTTAGATTTTGACAACATATGATTTCCTGTTTAATACTCTCTAGGGGAATGGTTTGGAATGATGGGAGGTTCTCCATCCTTCATTAATTACTTTCTGGACAGTTACATATGCTGGCTCTGTTGTATTCCATAGAACTGGATATAATTATATCAACTGAAGCTCTGGACTTCAAAAGAGTCACTAATGTTTGAATGAGTGCATATAAATAGCACAGATGTTAGTGATCAATTTCCCCCATTTTCTTTTCTGATATGTATCATTTGTTTTTGCTTCACTGCATGTGCTTTTTTGTTTTTTATATCATAGGATATAAGGAAAAACTAGCTCATTTCAATTTCGTTCTAACATTGTTCACCTCCCCCCCCCCTTCTCTTTATGAGGGTTGTTTCATGTATGTGTGTGTGTGCACGCACGCACGTGTCCCACTTGAGGGTTGGCAGATTTGTTTCAAGAGTTTTATCCTCAATGGGTTTTGAATTTTGTAGTTTATATTGGAAATGACATTACTTGATGTTTTCCATGCAGGTGAAGCCATCTCAGGTGGGAAAATGCTGATTGATGTTTCGTATTTCGGCGTCCCCATCCACAAGGAGACCCATGACCTTTGTGGAGAAACATCATGCCCTGTTTCACTTGGCGATTTTGTGATATCTCACACCCAGGTTTTACCAGGATACACACCACCGGTTAGTAATCCTTATTCTTCCTATAAGTTTTAAGTCTTCAATCATTGACACCTTAACCCTTCACACCTCTAATGGCATGCTGCCTCATAACTGCCATGTTCAACTCAACTACCAATCATTGTAGATAACAAATATTTAATGCATCAAGCTCATCAATTACTGTGGTAAAATTTCATTTACATGGCCCATTATCTGAATGGTCCATTGGGAGCCACGTGGACAGTTTTGGTTTGGCCAACTGACCATTGGATTAGTTGTACGCCTTATGGATTATCCACATGTCAAATTTCAAAAAAATTAAATCAAATGTCCTCCCATGTATGTTTTTGCGTCTTTTCTAATTTTCCACTATCTTTGTATGCCCATGCTCCCTCCCCTAGTCCCTTGATTTTGTAAGCTTTACTTTGCTACTTGGCAAACTCTGTTTGGGCTGAAATTTGACATGTAGGCAGAGGACCTTGAAGTCTTCAACCCAACCACAAAATTTGGGCAACATCCAATTTGCCACATGACAAATATTTGGGCTGTTTAGATAAGCTATCACTGAAAAATGTGAAGAAAAGTACTGTTTAGATCAGAAAGTAATGTTCTTGGGTTATGTATTATAGAAAATTGTTATATTTTAAGGTGCTAATTTCCTTTTTTGGGTCGAGTAAGATGTTTGCAAGGGGTTATGTGCTAAGAGGCTTAACTGTGGCTTTTCGAGGGAATAAAGGTTTTGAAGGTTCTTGCAACCTTGAGAGGACTTGTCATCAAGATGCATGCCAAAGGATTAGATATCACTATTTGGTGTATAATTGAACCTTTGAAATTGTATCAATAACGATTAGTTGAGAATTACTACTTATGGTCTAATTTTTTCCTTGTTCTTTTTATTTCATGTATGTTAGTTAATATTCTTCCAGTCTTTGATAATTGTTTCGGTGTGCAGGGTTCCTACACACTAAAGATGACGATGAGTGATGCAGATGGAAATGTATTGACTTGTGTCAGCTTTGATTTCAAAATCAGGGTAGGATCATCGGTGGCTGCTTTTTAAGTGGTTGAGGATGGTCCAATAATGTTGTCCGTTTAGTCTGCACATTGTAAAAAAAATAAAAATAAAAGATAGCCTTTGTGAGCTTTTACTGTCAAAGCACAAACTGTTAATTCTTTCTGATTTTGTGGTTATGTAGTCCTTCCATTTTGGGGTGAGACATATCTTTCAAAAACTGAAGCAACTGTTTATGTGATTCTTTTGGTGATTCAAATGTCAGTATTTCACAAATGATTGTTCATCACTGAGGTAGCTCTGGCTTAAATTTAAAGGAACAGGGTTATCCACACGATCTAAGGTAACAGTTTGGAAACCCTAGATCGTGTGGATCTAAATATGGACCAGGTGGAGCAATTATTCTTTGTCGCACTGCAATGGTGTGGTGATGATCTGGGTGGTTGGGAGCACCCGAGCACATACCCCAAGATGCTCTTAGCCATCCAGATCCTCATCGCACCAGTGCAACGCGGCAGAGGATTTTTATACAAACCAGGTGTCTCAAATATAACTTGGATCATTAATTCCACTATCTTGGTACTCGGGGGCACATGCACAAAAATCCTTTGCGAAAAGGCCATGAGGTTCATCAGTTGCAGTGTATGTCGGGACCCTCCCAGCTGTTGGATTTTCACTGCCACTGTTCACTCACTATAGAAGATTTAAGTTTGGGATACATAGGATATCCAAATTTGATTTCCAACTCTATGCTTCAACTGAATAGAAGGCCGATCATCAGATGTGGAGACTTGTAGGTACTTGGATACCTTCTCTTTAGTGGCTATTTTTTAAGGATAAATAAAGTACTTCAAGCATGGCTTTTGGTCCTCATATCGACCATGTGCTCATTTCTGATAGAATTAGAATGCTCCCCAGGAAAGGAAAAGGAACTTGCAAAAACACTTTTGAGAAATATGCATACGCATCAGAATTGTTGCAAACGCAGCCCTACTTTACCTAGCGGAGTTACTCGAGTGAACAGGGGCCTTCCCAAGGAATTATGACCGTTCCCCATCCACCACACACCTCTCGTCCCTATGACCATGACCTACTGTCCTGACTTTTTTAAATTTAAAATGCATATTATGGCTTTCTAGCCGTTGGAACTGAGAAAAACACAGAAAGTTCTCTCAAATCACTCCTCTAATCTTCACCTTCCTCATCAACAAAACCCTTTTCCTTCTGTGAATCTAAAATCCTTATTTGATTCGACCTTGTCCTGGACTAGTGGAGGTGAGAGGAAGAAACTGAAACTTGGAAGAAGAAGAAGATATGAAGGGTATGAAGGGAAGATGCCTAAAGAAATTGAAATCAATTCAACCCCTCACTTCCTTGAAACCAGGTCGAATTCTTCAGCTAAATGTCTCAGATGGGTTCTTAAATTCATTCCTTCCCAATCCTCTCGACCGGGCACCTCAGATTCCTCCACTCTGCAAAGAACAAGATGACAAGATCAATCAAAGCAATCTACCCAAGGTGGAGCAGATGAAAGATCTTGAAGAAGACGAGGAAATGGAGTTGGGGGAAGAAGACGGTGGCGACAAGGAAAACATCGGGCCCCCAGTGGCTGCCATCAAGAAAAATCAAAATCCAGAGGCGGCACTCATCGTCTCACCAGAGCCCGCAAGCTGTCATCTTCGGAATGGTCCCTTGTCGGAGCTCGACGTGTCAACTTTCCGGCATCCAGACACTCCACCTGTCCATCACAATTCAGAAATTCCAGAGTCTTCAGAGTCTGCAACACGTCCAGGTTCCTTGGCAGAGATCGACATCTCGTCTTTCCGTCGACCGGACTTGAATTCAGGGAGCCTCTTTGATCCCAATCTTCTTGCAGCTTTTGAGCAGGCGGTGATGGATCACTTCAGAGCCCAAGAAGCACAGAGAAAAGCTAGAGCTACTGCAGTAATGGATACAAAAGAAAGAGAAGATGAACCTGAACTTGAACCTCCATCAAAATCTCTCCGGACGGAAGACGATCCCCTGTTGGAATTCGAAGAGAAGTGCCCACCTGGGGGAAGCGACTCCGTGATCCTTTACACGACAAGCCTTCGAGGGATTAGGAAGACATTTCAGAATTGCAACAGCATAAGGTTCCTGTTGGGAAGCTTCAGGATTTTGTTCTATGAGAGAGACGTGTCTATGCACTTGGAGTTCAGGGAGGAATTGTGGAGGATTTTGGGAGGCAGAGTAGTCCCTCCAAGGTTGTTCATAAAGGGTAGATACATTGGGGGAGCTGATGAAGTAGTGGGCTTGCACGAGCAAGGAAAATTGAAGCAGCTCTTCCAGGGATTGCCGGTGGATCAGACCGACGGCCCGTGTGAGGGGTGCGCCGGAGTACGATTTGTGCTCTGCTTCAATTGCAGCGGCAGTCGGAAAACCATTCCAAAAGTGGGGGATGGGGAGGAGGGGTTGCCCATCAGATGCCCTGAGTGCAATGAGAATGGATTGATTATATGCCCATTGTGCTGCTGATTTTTACTCCTTTGATCTCACTCTGTTTCTTCTGTTTCCTTCTTCAGAACTTTTTTTTTTTAACACAAATTATTTCGATTCTTTTGAGTTTGAATCTTGGAGTTTGTGAGAATTGCTGTTGTGTTCATATGTATTAACTTCTGTCTATATAAAATTTGGGGATTAAGAACAATTTCATATTCACCATTTGATGATTATCTTTGAGGTTTCACATTAGAAATATTTACAAATGCTTCTAGAGAAACTCTGTTTCAGTTTCCTGAAATTCAGTTAGGGTTGAAGTGTTGAACAGCATTTCTAATCTGATCTATATCTTGAACAAAAAAAGGCATGTAAGGGCATTCCATATTGGCCTAAATAACCCTAGATGTTTTTCTGCCATTTCATCCTAATCACTGCCGGTTTTTATAAAGCAACACTTTATGGTTTAATCGAAGTAAAAAAATTTGACTTCCAGGTAAAGTTGTTTGGGAGATTAGACAAAGGATAAAGTTATCCTTCACAGCGGAAAGTTTCAAAACATCATCCTAGGATTCATAGGGATTTTGTATTTTCCCCGTAATAGCTTCGTGATACTTTTGCGTGCCTCCATAAAACCCAACAACGAGTGAATTGGGTGTAGGAAAACTTGGTCCAACAACCAATTACTTCGAGGTAAAAGTTTTTCTTCTCCATTCGTGAAGGAGGTCCCATCACTTGGATATCATAACAAATGACTAGCACTCTTCCCTATATAGGAACGTTTGAATTACCTTCTCCATTGTTCCAAAAGTCTTATTTGAATGCCAAAACCCATGAATGTGAAGAGAGAAGTGACAAAAAATTAGATGCTTATTTATCACTTCAAAATTGAAAGACCTTATTTTTTTGGGATTTTACTATTTTATAAACTTCTAATGGGGGTGTAGAATGGGACTCAAATCCTCTGGGTTGGGCACTGAGTGGGCATGAGGATTCAACGGTTGGAGGACCCTGACATACACCCCAGCCGTTGAATCTTCACTATCACTCACTGTCTCTCTACAGACAATGCTTGTGCGTGTAGACTCTATAGAGGGTATCTTTATCATAGCACCCAAAATATGACATTTTTTTTTGTACACCCAAAATATGACATTTGGGAGACTGAACAGAATTATTTTTTTATTATAAACAGAATTTTTTTTCTTTTTTAATTTATATATTTATGGGAAAAGAAAGAAATAACATCATAAAAGCTTGGGTTACAAATACTAAAGTTGCGCCTCCTATAATGTGGTGTGTGATCGATTCTAAAATTTGGTGTGTGATCAATTCTCACTATTACCCAGATATTGATTGAAATTGTCCCCTCACCTTCCAAGTGGAAAAATTCGAGGGCTGATTTAGAGATATCTACCCTCTATATATGTGCAGGTATTGGGAAGTTTATCACGTATTTTGGTTTTGCTCTTTCTAATATAGTGTTCAGTTCTGTTTTGTAAATTTACATCCACTAAAAAAAATACTTCATGCAATATAACTTTCCAGTCTAAGTTCGATGGTCAATTTCAACCGCATGGTCTACCATGTATATATAATTTTCTCATATAGGTATAGGATATTTTTTGTCCAATTTGGACACAATGGGTGCAAATGTCAACCAAAGACAGTTAAGTCTCCCTAAGTTTTCAAAATCTGAAAATCCCAAATCAGTGAGAAATCGCAAGGAGTTCTTAGAATAGCATTGCTGGGTTTAGCATTTGTGATGATCTGGTGAATCGAACCAATGCAGCTTAATTTGGATTAGATCGCCCAATCCATTTAATAGTGATAAAAAACCACTAGAATCTGAATCACGGCCGGATAATTTGAATCAGTTCAGCTGATTCCATCAAATCTAATACAATTTTTAAACCCTGCAGTGGCAAAAGCCTCATGCACTCGCCACTGGGTAAGCCCTTTTATTGACCATCCTACTGATACCGGCCACAGGGTCTGAAAACACTCAACTTCTGATGGAGTAACCGAAGCAAAGGTGGAGAAGGTTGCCTAAATCAATATATGTAACTTAATACAAAGTACTTCCATTAAGAAAAAAAAAAAAAACCTTATTACCAAGTACTGAATGTCAAGAATGTTGCTTACAAGTTGACCAGATGATGTCAGAAGAAGCCACTGAAAATGCGAATAACGATCACAGCAGCATGGTGCTACAGATACAAATGGTCTACGCCAGGTAGGTGCCACAAGAAACCCTTTAACAATGGTAATAAATAGTCATTGGCCATAGATCCTAAATGAAGACCATAAAATTGAGAGGAGAAAATACATACGGTTTTCAGCAGCTAACAAGATGACTTGGGCTGATGCTGTGCATCCTCACCATTTATTGAATGTTTCTCCATGGGTTCCATCTCATCCTGGCTCTTCTTATGGATGCCATTATCTGGTTGACAGTAACCTACTTTGGCCTCTCCCTCCTTAGTGTCCTTAGTAGGGATACCTTCTTTTGCTTTAGTCTCCTCAGGGATTGCCTCTCCTTCTGGTGCCTTGACTTCTTTGGCATAAGATGCCTCCTCTGCCGGCTTGATTTCTTTGACAGAACACACTTCTGCCGCTTTGATTTCTTCTGCAGAGGTTACCTCCTCAGCGACTTTCACCTCCCTCTCAGAGGCTACCTTCTCAATGGGCACAGAGAGTGGGGGCAGTGCCACAGATTCTATTGGTTGTTGCTCGATGTTTTCCTTATTTTCTGACTGCTCGGGATTCTCAGGCTTCTCTATATTCATTTTCTCAGCTTTCCCCTCACTGGTCTGCTGAGAATCCTGCTTGAAAGTATCATCAACCATTACTGCTTCATTGGTAGGAGCTGCTGCATCATTCTCTTTTCCCCCATCCTCTGCCTCATTCATTTCTATATCTATTTTTGACTTAATTTCTTCTGCAGCAGGATGGGTAACATCTTCCTCTTGAGGAGCATCACCTTCACCACTACCATTATCTTTCTTCTCTTCTGCTTCCTTCTTTGAGCTTGATTTCCTCTCTCGCTTCTTTGGAGGTTCAGTTTCTGAGGTCTCAGTCATCTTTGCCTTTCCACTAATTCTTGCAGAACGCCTTGGTGTGTCACCTGTTTTCAGTCACAGAAGGCATTACAATTGATTTTGCTTCATTTGAATCTATGTATGTTTCTATTTACCATGGGGATAAGAGTGAAGGATCAAGAGAGAGTACCAGTGCCCCAGTCAAATTCAGACAGAGACGGGCCTCCAGGGTGAGATTTGAGAAACTGCTCTAACTGTCTCTTGTTTTTTATCTCCTCACCAGTGGGTGATATGAAAACTATTTCATTCCTCCTTGGTGTCCCACCTTTCTTTGGAATAAACTGTAGCAGAAGGAATAACAGATAAATAAAAGGGAAGGAAGAAGGGTGACTACATGACATAAATAAACAATTATGTGGCCAAGTAAAAGTACACAGATATAGCACCACCAAGCCAAGATAAATTTTGAAAGATTCTAGTTCTTTTTTCCATTTTATGAATAACTTTTTGGAAGGAGATTCAACAACCAAAGAAGAGACAATTGATAAACAGACAATTAGGAACTTCCAGTCATCCAGAAAAAAAGTGGCCCCACATTTTCTTCAGTTTATGGCAAATTGACAGGAACCCAACATAAATCTTTCAAACTGGGAGAAAATCTACAAATTTCATGGAATACAATAATGTTAAAGAGACAACTATACCGAGATTGCTTTTTGAGAAAGAAGCATTTCCACACTCAGAAGCCCCTCTTTGATAAATATAATTGCTTTGTCCATAAAAATGGTCAAATTTCTCAAACCTCCTTCATTTCCAGAAGTGATGGGTGACACATCTCTCAGCAAATGCATCTTTATTTCAAAGAACTTATCTTGGAAATCCATGAGGCCTTTAGAGCTCAGTTAGTTTTTGAACTTTAACAAAGAAGAAGACTTAATTGCAAAATGAAATTAAATGAAAATCCACGAAACAACAAGCTTAATTAGTTGCCACGAACGAAACCAATAGAGGATGGGTCACAAGGAACAAGTACTATTCCATGCAATCATGAATGAAGAGTGCGAGTGTGATATATATTGTCTTTCTGGCAAGCCATTGCACTGCCTTCATTGCCAGTTGGTATCAGATCCACAGGCAACTCCAGCCTCCACCACTCCAAATGCCCTTCTCTGCAGTGGGGGTTTTACACTTTTACTACATGTCTATGACTAAAAATGCAAAATATTAATGAAACATATCAGAATGTCCCATTGGCAGAAACCAACTTACCTGTCAAATAATGTGATCACTTGCAAAAGTAATATCTTAGCCAGGACACTTAAAATCAAGGGAAACAAAATATAGGAAAGGACAACTTTTATCACAATGGTTAAAGACCAGCAAAATTACCCAAAGCTGCTCACCCAATTATTCAGGCATTTTTGGCACTGACTCTAACCATTGCTACATTTGTTTTACATCATAAATGTGAGAATGGAAAGGATAACTTTCTCACAACAGTTAAAGACCGGCAAAATTGCCCAAAGTTGCTTACCCAATTATTCAGGCATTTTTGGCACTGACTGTAACCATTGCTACATTTGTTTTACATCATAAATGTGAGAATACCAAGAATCTGTAACCAGTACCTGCGAGTAGATAGATAGATAGATAGATAGATAGAGAGAGAGAGAGAGAAGAATGAGGAAGAAGGATATGAGACTGCAAGAGAACAGAATCATTGCACTTACAGTCCCCCTATATATATATATATATTAACCAAAAGAGTTACATCTAAACAAGGAAAGTGACTCCTTGTACAGCAAGAGAAGAGAAAATAGAAGTCCCACTCTAACTACGAAATAGAAATCTAGTCTTACAACGAAATAAGACAAACTAAAGCTAAGAGATAATATCCAGCCACGATAGGGACACTTCCCCTCAAGCTATAGTATATTTATAACAAAAGAAGGCTCCAGCTTGGACCAACATGAACAGACATTAAAAACAGCACCAGTCTTTCAAGTACACCAATCATCAGCAACATCAGTAGATAAAAAATTGTTGTGTCAAATAAACCCAGCACAACCATGAACCATCAGCCACGAACAAACTAAGCGGTGGAGAACATCAATCCGCAATCCAAAATATTATACCAGCAACAGCAACATAAAATTGTCTTCCTAAGGAAGGCAGGTACTAAGTAGTCATTTTCAAAAAGAAAACAAGTAAAAGTAAAACATCCAACAGCTACATCATAAACCCTTCACAAGGCACTCCAACAATAGGGTAACAAGAATGTGACTACTAAAGATCACATAACTAGAGATCTGATAAGTAAAGATCAGATTCATTCTTGAGCCCCAAACAGAGGTCTCAGATAAAATTGCAGCAAACAACATAAGGTTGAGGCTGTTGTAGACCAGCCAACATAAGGTTGTTGTGGACCAAATAAAAAATGCATAGCTGTTGAATACCAGATAAAAATGTTATGGGAGACATGAACACATAACTAATAATAACGTTCTTTTCTTTTCTTTTCTTTTTCTGGTAAAAATAATAATAATGTTCAACCGATGAGCTGATAATTCCTCTATTTAAGTACCAAATTGACGACCCCTTGAAATGTCTAAGGTGAGGATGTTGAGATGAATAAGTGGCAAGAATAGGAAGAATTGTATCAGAAATGAACACGTTTCAAATAACTTAAGAATTGCATCAAGAGGTAAAAAAATGAGGAGAGACAATAGAGAAGGGTTCAGCTATGTGCAAGGAATGGCAGTGATGCACAAGGTAAAAGTGATACAGTGCAAAACATAAGAAGTATGGCAACAAGGAGAAGGCCAAGCTGGCGTAGTGTCAAGTGGTAAGAATAAAGGCATGAATGCTTTAATAATTAACAGTAAATATATGGCCTAAAAGAAAAGAATCAAAGATCAATATTCATGTGGCCAACCCCAACTAGGTTGGATAACATTTATTGAGTTTACTTGTATTCTGCTCAAGAACTTCCAAAACTGTGGGATAAATCAAGAACCCAATAAAGGAGACATTTCCACCTTCTAGTAATTTAATAAAAAAAAAAAAAAAAAAAAAAAGCATGGTCGGGAACTGAAAATTTATTTTTATTCCTCTAATCACAAGACAAAATATACCAAAACACCCCACCCAGAAAGACAAAAATGCAATTTAGTCAAGTGAGAACAAGATGTCACTCTGCAGGGTCAAAACCTGAATCTGCTTTCATTGTGGTGTGGATTTTTTTTTTTTTCCTGGTGGGGAGGGGGGAGAATTTCCCATTGTCATCAACATAGGTCAGTCTCAATTTTCAAAAGCCAATTAAGAGGTCAAAGGACAACCAAGGGAGAATATCACAATATTCAATTGGATGTGTAGAGCCTAAAGAATTAATGATTGGTGGGTGGTGGGTGGTGGGTGGCAGATTTAATAGAACACATAGTTGTTAAGGCGTTGCCGACGCCTAGGCGTCCAGGCGGCCTAGTTGGAATCTGGGCAATTGTTGCCTTACTGCAAGGCGCAACGATTATTTATGTCAAATATCATTTAATATTACATTTATTTAAGATATTATTCATAAATAAGCAAATACCCCCTATTTTAATTCAATAAAAATAGTTTAAAAATCAAATTCTAAAAGGATAAAAATTCAACCCCCAATCCAAGAACAAAAACTGTATTTTTAGTTGTACAGGCATCTTCAACTTTCTAATGCTGGAGTTTTTCTCAATTCTGAAAATTTCATAAATTTTATCATGGTAAAACATTGCTAAAAACCAAAGTCCGGTTAAATAATATTTTTTTTTGATATCCATAAAATCATTTTCATTTAAGCGATTTTAACAGCATCAGAGCACCTTAAAATAAGTTTGACTAAAACATAACTTTGTCGTTAAAACTCAGATTTAAGTAATCTTAGACTTGTTAGAAAGCTGATTTTGTGCATTACCTAATACAAAATGTCTCCTGCAAAAGCAAAATCATTTAACTAGTCAAACTTATTAAAAAACAAGAACATTTCTCTAAATATTGATTTTTATGACTTAATGTGACTTAATATTGATTTTTTATGATTTGAAGTGGCTTAATGTTGATTTTTGATGACTTGATGTGGCTTAATATTGATTTGTTATGATAGAAGGTATATGTAGCATACTAAATAATATTAGAAAGGAGGGCACTCCTTGTTCGCCTTACGGTAGGCAACTTGTCGCTTAACGCTTGGGCAGCCCTCCAAGGCTCCAACGCCTCGGTTCACCTTGTCACCATGACAACTATGATAGAACACGATGCAAAATGGAAAGTCTATAAGTTGTGCAACCTTTATCTACTTAGAAGGTTCAAGCTATTTTGCAAATTGCTTTTAGGCCTCGATATTCTACCGGATTGAAGACCCAATTTGGACCCAGTTATCTTGGTCTAGATGGTCAGACTGGTCAATCCAGTTCAACCACGAATCTGCATCACATATTCAAGTCCTACAGGGATCTAGGATTCAAACAAAAAAGTTCCAAGTACAGATTGACGGATGAATACCAGCTTACTAATTAGCTACCAGAACGAATAGAAAGAAGGAAAGATTCAATGAATTCCCCAAAACTACTACTACTAGGTGGTCGTCTGTCTTCTAACGAGCTGCCTACACAGGGGAAAACGAGACAAGCGTTATAGGAAGACACGTGGCATGGAACATGTATCCACCATTCATGAATGAACGTTGTTTCAAGATCAAAGAAGGAACGAACCTGATGCCTTTTGAGTGCTAGAACGAAGGACCTTGTTAGGATTTTTATTTTGTTTTCCCTTATCGTGATGCCCCTTTCTTCCTTCTACTTCATAGAAATATCATCCGGAGTATTAATGGTCCTTGCCATGTATAGGTGCATTTAAAGGTAAGGTACGAACTATAACAAAATACATTGACTTGATTTACATCTTAGAAAGTTTTATGCATATTTTGCATTAAAAATTGTTGGACACTATAAATTGTGACCGAGTAGAAAGAAGAAGAGGAATAGGAACAAGGCACTCACAAGTAGAACTTTTTACAACACGCTTCCAAGTAACGAGAACTCACATAATTGTCAAAATATTATCGATTTCCTTATACTATGTATGTACATATATGAGAGTGGGGAGAGGGAGGGAGAGAAGAAAGCCTAAAAAAAAAAATCTAACAAAAACTATCACCCACCAATTATTTTTAGCCATAATTTCCCAACAAATTCCTCGACATCTTTGTCTTGTAAGAAATATAACTAAGTAACCCTCCAAATTACACCAAAAATATTGAACAATGGGAAATTAACTTAGCTTTTAAGGCATAAATAAATTGATAATGTAACACCAAAACTCAATTTGAACTCCTAAAATGAGGGCGGGGTCGCTATTGAGTGCAAAGCAGAGAATTGTCTATTCTGTACACATTTCTTGCCATGAGGCAGGCCAAATGTGTCTTAAACTTATAGATGTTTAGTCCCAAAGGTCCCCTGTTCACATGTAAGATTTGGCCCAAAAGGAGTTGCCCAAGCAGAAAAATGGAAGCTTTAAGAAATTGAGGACTATGGGAGGGTGCAGGCTAATAAATGGACGGCTGAAAAATCAAGGGTGCATGGACATACATGGGATGGTATGTGATTGAATTTGAATCTGAAATTTAACATGAGGCCATTCCAGAACATTCTCTCGATAACCAACTGTCAAAACAGCCACATCACCACTCCACATGGCACAAGGCACAACTAGGTGTGGCTGGGGTGCAGACTAGCTAAGGTTTTCTAGTTTGTGCAGGGTATAAACTATTAAAATAAGAACCTAAACTATGAATAAAATGTCAACTCAAATCAACCCAAAATCAAACTAGAACTGACTATACCACTGCCTAATGCAAGCCAAACTAGATGGGTACAGCAGTTAGGCCATCACCAACAATTCCTTTCACATAGGTCGGGCTATTACACCAAAGCAGTTCAAATCCTGTTTCACCCAAACTGTCTGGTTTTCTAACAAAAAACTTGACCTGCATTGGTCTGGTTTGAAGCTTGATAGTTGTTAGTACTAAAGGCACATTTGGAAATTTATTTTAAGAAAACTATTTCTTGATGCTCCTCACTTAATGGGCAAATAAAATATTCCCCTCTTAATTGATAATCAAAATATCAATGTTTTGAAAAGCCACCCCAATTAATTGGATTATGATTGGTTTGAAAATGTCCCCAAAGGAAATATTGATTATTAAGCATATTGATTTGAACCTCCTTAACTGAAATCGCATTTCAAAAAGTTTTGGAAACTTAATTAATTAATTGGGTCGTGACTAATTTGGATTCACTTTAAAGGAAAGATAGTATCGGTGACTCCTCGATGAATGGGCCAATCAACCAGCCCTGTCTCTCAAAATTCTCAGATTTTAAAAGATCTTCAATTAAATCCAGCATTATTAGTAGTTCCAAAACCTTTTCTAATTTAATTGCCAATATAAGGAAACTAATATAGATTAAAAAAAAAAAAAAGAACAATAGGGCACATTTTCTTTACTGATGCCAGTAAGTTGACTTACTTTGACACTATGGCCAGGTTCTCTCAACCCAGAACAATTCAAATTTTTTTCGCTAAAATTCATTTGTATTAAAATATGAAAAGGAAAAGAAGAATGTACAAAGCTGGGTTAGAAAAGGCACCAGAAAAACAAGAAACAAAAATGGAGGGTTAAAAAACCGGGATCACTCCCCCACCTTCGGCATGGCATCAGCAGGGGAAGCAAACCAACTCCAACCAAAAGATTATGAAAACCAAAATCTGGTTCTGCGCTCAGCATCCATCCTAAGCTCTTCCTGAATTGAGGGAGGAAGAACATAGGAGATAATAAACCACTACAAGCTGCTGATTTAGCCAAAAAATCCGCTATCGGGATGCCTCCCTATAGCAATGAGTGAGCTTCCACTACTTGATAAATAGGGATAAAGGTATCACCAATCTTGCAGAGCTTACCATGGAATAGATCCTGAATAGACTGCAATTGTAACAGCTGACGAGTGAGATTCAATCCAAAGACGATCAATACTCAATTGTTTAGCAAGCTTGATGCCCTGAAGTAATCCATGGAATTCCACTTTGTAGTTAGTTGTAACTTCAAGATAGGAAACTTACTTGAGGGAAATTCCAAGCAAAATTCCAAATAACATACTTAACATATCTATCCCTCAGGAAGAGAGCAAAGTCAACACCCACCATTTCTTCAATAGCCCTCTGATTTAGCCATCTTTCCTTCCAGAATCGAATACGAGAACCATTTCCATCCATCCACCTTCCTTTGGATGCAATAAAATCCCACATTTTTTTTTATTCCAGGCCAGGCAGAGGAAGACTTATAAGACTTTTCATCTCACTTCATTTTGACAACAATCTAGTCCTGAAAAACTTCCCCATTTTAGAGTCTTCCTGTTTGACTTGCCAAGCTATCTTAAAGAGAAAGGAACATCCCAAAGTCTTCTAAATCCCAATCCACCTTCGTCCTTAGGCTTGCAGATGGTATCCCATTTAACAAAAATCTTCTTAGTCGAGTCTACATCCCCAGACCAAATGAAGTTTCTCATCCATTTTTCCATAAGCACTACCAAAGATGAAGGCCACCAATATATTGCAAAATTATGAAGGGGGAATACTCGCAATAACCGATTGCACCAACTCCACCCTTCCCGCCATAGAGAGCAATTTCTCTTTCCAACCAGACATACGGCTTTTAATTTTATCCATCAACAGAAGACGAGGGACACGCCTAACCCTGCCCTTAAAAATTTCTAACCCTAGGAAATCAATTCCTTTCTCACTGGAGAGATCTTACCAAAGAACATTTTGCTTTTCTCAAGATTGATCCATTGCCCGAATAATCTTGATACTTCTGCAGGAAAGATTTAATGGCTTCACACACCTAAGCGACCCATTCATGATAACAAAGATGTCATCAGCAAACAAGAGATGAGACGGAACCTTAGCACCACGTGGTCTGAAAAGAGGCTTGATTTCATTTGAAGCGACCAGCCTCTACAAACCTCTACAGAGAACTTTAGACAGAATGGAAAGGATTGGGGAGAGGGGATCCTCTTGCCGAAGGCCACGCTACACATCGAAGAAATCCACAGGCCCACCATTTAACAAAATAGATATCTTGGTAGAGATCAAAGATTGATACATCTAGTCTATCCATTTATTACCAATGCCGAACTTTCTCAATACCACAAATAGGAAATCCCAAGAAAGCAAGACAAAAGCTTTCCTGATATCCAATTTTAATCCTAATCCGCCACCACGAGTTGATGCAAACAACATATTGGCCAGCTCGACGAGATGACTTTTCCTTTTTGGAACACACCCTGCTCCTCAGAGACTAATTTAGAAAGAAGGTCACTTAGCCTTAAGGCCATTATTTTTGTGACAGCCTTATATAGAAATTTCCCATACAGATAGGCCTATATTTATCTAGAGATGTCGCACTGATGTAGGGGGGTTCCTAGATGACTAGGTCTCCTACAAGATTAACTAACTAGGTAGGTTAACTCAAGGGGCGTAGGTAAATAAGACCAAAGAATTTCAGCAAACACGATTAAGCATGCAAGATAAAGCGAGACTAATAAACAAAGTAGCCAAAAGAAATATTAATCTAGAGAGAAAAAACACATAAATTCTTACTCAAGTTTCAAGTGGGGACATGGGGAAGGGAACAAACGACATATGAATATTAGGTTCAACACAAATCCATCTAGACACCCAACTTAGATATGCAACAATCGATAAAATAGGCATAAACAAAGGGCAAATGCAGACTTCAACATTAATGGGTTGCAATATATATAATAGGGATTAAGGGAGGTGGGGAGGATTTAGTTTAGTACTTTACCATACTGCTATTCAGATCTGAGGAGAGAAGAAGAAATCCAGATTCTCCAAAATAAAGAGGTTTTAGTCCACTTTTGTTGAAGAAGATATACCCAACCAATTGTAGAGAGAGTAGCAGCAGTGATGTAAAGGCAGCAGTGTGCAGCGGCAGCAGTATTGTAACGGCCGTAGTACGTAGCAGCAGCAGTGAGGTAGAGGCAGCAGTTGCAGCAGTTGCAGCAGAGCAGTTTGTACCGGCAGAATTATGTTGCAGCAGCAGTGGGGTAAGGCAGCAGGTGCAGCAGTAATAACACAGCAGCAGTTGCAGCAGTACTAACGCAGCAGCAGGTGCAGCAGTATAACGCAGTAGTAGGTGCAGCAGTATAACGCAGCAGTAGGTGCAGCAGTATAACGCAGCAGCAGAAAAAAAAAACAATAAGACTGAAAAGAAAGAGAGGGAGGTGAGACAAGAAGATTAAGAGAAGAGAGAGCCGAGAGAGTAAGGGAAGAAAGAGGCGAGAGAGAAGGGTAGAAAAGTAGAGATTGAGAGAGAGAGAGAACCGTGAGAGGGGTGGGGATTTGCTCTTGGCTTTCTTTTCAATTAACATTCATTGAAAATAAACAATGGCCAATGGCCTTACACTTAAAGAGAATAAACTTCCAAAAATAAAAAGATACTTAGAAACTCAATTGCATGAAATAAAAACTACCTAATAGATCATTATAAAGAAATCCTAGTTTCCTAATTGTGTAAGACAATCAAATATCACTAGATTTAAAGCAAAGTACTAGAATCAAATAAGATTTGGTGGGGTCCACAAAATCTTCCAAGATCTTCTAAATCTGGATCGATCTTGGGACCAAATAAGATTTGGTGGGGTCCATAAAATCTTACAAGATCTTCTAAAAATCTGGATCGATCTTGGGACCCACAAGATCTTCTGAAATCTTCTAAGATCTTCTAAAATCTGGATTGAGCTTGGGGCCCACAAGATCTTCTTCTTTCTATTCTTCCAGCCACAAAGATGGCTGCTTCTTCTTCTTCTTGCGTCTGTACACTTTGATGTCCCCATCACGCACCCTCCACTTTGGAATTAAGAAATGAAGCAATTATTCACATCCATCGAGAAATATCCAGACACAAAGAAAGAGCTGACCGCCAAGCAGAAATCCCCTCCTAGAATGTCCCAGCTTTTCCTGGAAAAAATCTCCACAATAACCATCCGGTCCTGGAGAGTAAGGGAAGAAAGAGGCGAGAGAGAAGGGGAGAAAAGTCGAGATTGAGAGAGAGAGAGAACCGTGAGAGGGGTGGGGATTTTCTCTTGGCTTTCTTTTCAATTAACATTCATTGAAAATAAACAATGGCCAATGGCCTTACACTTAAAGAGAATAAACTTCCAAAAATAAAAAGATACTTAGAAACTTAATTGCATGAAATAAAAACTACCTAATAGATCAATATAAAGAAATCCTAGTTTCCTAATTGTGTAAGACAATCAAATATCACTAGATTTAAAGCAAAGTACTAGAATCAAATAAGATTTGGTGGGGTCCACAAAATCTTCCAAGATCTTCTAAAAAACTGGATCGATCTTGGGACCAAATAAGATTTGGTGGGGTCCATAAAATCTTACAAGATCTTCTAAAAATCTGGATCGATCTTGGGACCCACAAGATCTTCTGAAATCTTCTAAGATCTTCTAAAATCTGGATTGAGCTTGGGGCCCACAAGATCTTCTTCTTTCTATTCTTCCAGCCACAAAGATGGCTGCTTCTTCTTCTTCTTGCGCCTGTACACTTTGATGTCCCCATCAACTCTCC
>NC_056564.1:13461832-13575732 GCF_013358625.1 Macadamia integrifolia | reverse complement strand
TCATACGCGCACTGTGGTTGTAGTAGCACTAAAACCAAAGACTTAGTAATGATTGATTAGGTGTATGTGATTTAAAATGACTTGCATGGCATGTAGAGCATATGATGTGTTGTGATTGTGTGGACTGTTGTGTGTGGTCCACCTCTCTACTTACTGAGCTAGTGAGCTCATTCCACGTATACACCCCTTTTTAGATGATTTTGCAGGTCATGCATCTGAGGAGCTTGGGGTGGGTCCCGCAGTCGAGTTTCCTGATGAGGACTGGTGGACCCCTGATGAGTTTGAGCACGGCGTAGACTGCGCGTGTGAGAGCTGTGTTGCGGGGCAGCGGTTCTGAGGCCGAGCTGAGCTCCAGCCTTGATACCGATGCCGGGCTGCGTACTCTGATGTTTTTGATAATTTCCTGTATATAATTGATATTCAAACTTTATTCTTTTTGTGTATATATATCATGCCTTTGGGCCCAAATGTATATAATTATGGTATCGCCATTTGGGTATCAGGTATATGGGAATTATTACAGGTAAAACTTAGTCTTCCGCTGATTTGATGAGTTGATTTTAGTGTGTGTATGCTGTGGTGGAATACAGTGTCTGATGATCCTGGCAGGTTTGGGTTAACCGGTGTTAACTCGGTCACCGCTCCGGTTCAGTGCGAACGGGGTGTGACACCACCTCTCTCAGAGATCACTATTCCATCTTCCTTCTTCAAGCTTTTGATAGTGCTTTTTATTCGTCTCATCTTTGTAGACAAATGGAAGAATTTTGTACACTTATCACCAAGCTTTTTCTAGCGAATTGTCGACTTTTCAGCCCACATCTTCTCATAATTTTCCATAGCTTTTAAATACCTTGTCTTTGCATCAGCTCCTGAGCAAATAAAGCATCATTCAGCTCATTTGCTTCGATTCTATGTTGGATCTCCACCATCTCCTTCTTAGCCTCCTCAATCTCCACATTAAAGCTTTTGGGCTACCCCATATATATGATTGCCTGTAGTACAACTCATCCAACAATCTCTAACCACCTGCATAAAATCACTGTGTCCCACCCAAGGTCTATGAAATCTGAAAGGGCAGTTGCTCGATTTCATCACTGGCACAAAGTTAATAAAAATCGGAGCGTGATCAGACCCAATTCTCTGGAGCACCTGTTGCACACCCACATGAAAGAACTCAACCCAAGCATCATTACAAAAGCTCCTATCTAGCACTACGGATACATTACCTCTCCTCTTGTTATTGGTCCATGTAAACTTTCTCCCCTGAGATGGCAACTACATCAATGGACGTATGTCCACCATGGCTCCAAACTCCATAGCTAAACCGATATTAAAGGCTCCTGGACCTCTCTTCTTATGGGACTCCAGGGTTGCATTGAAATCCCCTACCACAAGCCAAGGAGAGTTAAGGCCAGGCGCCAAGGCCGCCATGTTTTCCCAAAGTTCTCTTCTTCTTGCTCTAAAACAGTTCACATGAACCATTGAAACAAAAATAGACTTTTGTAGCCATTCAACAGATATAGATACATGCTGATCCGACACAGACATGATCCCCGGTCTTCTAATATTCCTCTTCCACATAATCCATAAATTAGGCACTTTGTCTACTATCAATATATTCATTTGCTGACTTTTAGGGGGGGGGTGGGGGAAGAAAGAAGGTTAAGGGTAAGGGTAAAGTACAAGCCTGCCAAGATTCTATGTATTAATACTCCCCGCAATAGGTTCTGGCCACTACTTGGGGTTTACCTATTGGGCTCGTGGAGTCTGTTGCCTCTCAGGGTTAACGGTGGTTTGTTATTGATTGTATAGTTTTCTTTCCTTCTTTATTTCTCTTCTTCTTTTTCAGCTTTCCCGGGCTTCTCTTGTAAGGGACCCTTATTTCATAGCCTTTTGTTGAATAAAATGGTTATTTATAAACAAAAAAAATATATTTTTTGATTTTGTGACACAAGTGTATCTATGTGGTGATGATGGTAGATGGATAAACAATCTATTCTAGCAGATGCACAGCTTATCTCCAAAATGTATTGCAAGAGACACAGAAAGAGTTGGAGAAAACTAGTTTATCCTCATCCTCCACAGCTTCTTCTTCGGGAGGAGTCTTCTATTACCCATGAGGATGATGAAACTCCACCGTTAATGGAAGCGTTTAAAAGCAATATGATCTTCACACAGCTCTACCGACTATATCCAAGGTCGATCCACATTAATTTCATCTTCATAATTCAAAAGTATCATATATATAGTAAAAATACATCTTCAATTTAATTCTTTTGTTATTACAAAAATGAATATAGATTGAAGCATATGTGTTGGAAAAGGATCGATAGATTCTCTTACTGAAGATCACTTGCAACAAGGCAATGGGAGCGGTGGGTCTAGTGCAATGGGCAATAGAAATGCTGGGCTTGCAAATTACATGCTCTTCAATTGATGAGCTTGATCATGCCAACATTTTGATTACTACTTTTTTCCGTTTATGTATGGTAATTACTTGTTTCTGAGTTTCTTTGGCTGGTGTGGTAGCAAGAGAAATAGAGGGGAAGAGAAGCAAAATTAAAGTAAAACTAAAAGAAACTTTTAATTACATTACGTAACAAATGAATCTTTAACTAACTTCTAAATATTTCAAATCTTGTCATTAAATATTTTTTTTAGGTGAGTGGAAAATATATTAAAACAAAGAAAAGTAAAACAAAACCTCATGCCACAAGGGCAAGTCAAAGAGGGAAACCCCTAACCACAGAAAATAAAATAAAATCAGGGACACATCAAGATAGGGAGAAGAATTACACCCATAAAAAAGGAGGGAACAACCAAAAAAATGGGGAAGGAAGAAACAACCATAAGAAGCAAACAAGATGATACATTAAAATTAGGGGGAAGGAAACAATTGGGAGATCCCAAGAGAGGGCAAGGTGTTTGTTTCTAAAAATATTTCTCTAGTGGGTTACATTAAATTTTACTATTATGATTACAAAAGAAATGATCAATTCATTAAAATTTTAAGATAGAATACAATCATGATTACACAAAAAATTGTCATATATATTCAGTAAGATTTTAAGATAAAACGCAATCATCATTACACAAAAAATTATTTTGTTTATAGGACACTGCTGGTGAAAATGCTAAAGGTGATCTTTTTGAATTAATCTTGAGATTCTTGAGCTCTGCTCATGGCCATGCTGAAGATGGACTATTAAGGTCTTCAGTGTATGCAACTTTTATATAGTATAATTTTCAGTTTTTCTTTATCCATCTGAGAATGTCCCACTGTAAATACAGTACATCCTATTTTATTTGTACTTAATATATTCTTTGCTAACTCATAGCGAAAAAAAGGCACAAACTTAATAATGGTCTGGTAATCTTCATTATGGAGGACCAAGCCTGTACTATAGCAAGATATAAGCCGTTTACGTAATCACAAAATGCTATTTGTTTAGCACTAATCACCTTCTCAAAGAATCTATTAACGTTTCTCCCAATCTTTTTCTCAGGTTATGAAATAGGAAGGTGTGACCCAAGAAAAAAGCTATTGCAGTAGGTGAGAACAAATGCTCGAAAGTTGGGTGTTCTACTAGCCCCTTCTGACGATTCCTAGTACATTTGAAGCATACTTCTCAAAGAATCTATTAATGTTTCTCCCAATCATGTATTGTTTCAATATCAATATCAAGTACAGTGTACTACTATTTTGCCAGAATTGATTGATTTATCTTATATCTTAAAAAAGAGAAATAAGTTATCTTACATAGCCTCCCAACAATTTTTGGAGTATCTTATATTGTGACTATTGATCATTAATTCATGAAGTAATTGGCCGACTTCTTGGAGAAAGGCATGCGATCGATGGTCTATGAACCACAACCTGCCTTGGAGAAGGAACAAGCTTGGTGCATAATTTGCTTAATCTGAGGTGAAGTATGCCTGATTCATAGTTGAAATAAAATTGGGGCTGTTTGTTTGGAGGTGAACTGGAGCGATGGCAATGCTGAAGGTGGGGGGGTGCTTCCCATTCTGTGTTGGTGTTTCTGGTCTTTCCTAGGTTGTATTCTACGTTTAAAATTTGTTTCACTTTTAATATAATAGATCTTGTAGATAAAAAAATAAAAAATAAAAAATTGGGGCGATGGAAATCATCCTTGGAATCAAGAGGCCTTAAGATAAGTAGATCAAAGATAGAATATGTGATGTGTAACTTTAGTCACGTTATGATGGATAATGCCATCATAACTATTGAAGGAAGAGAGTATGCAAAGTGATTATTTTAGATATTTGGGATCTATCATTAGTAAAGAAGGCGATTTATAGAGGATGATGTGTCACATAGGATTAAAGTGGTATGGACGAAGTGGAGGGTGTGTCTAGGGTTCTGTGCGACAAACGTATCTCGGTAAAACTTAAAGGAAAATTCTATTGGACAGTTGTGCAATCGGCTATGATGTACGGGTCGAAATGTTGGGCCATTAAGAAGCAACATATTGATAAGCTAGGTGTAGTTGAGGTGAGAATGTTAAGATGGATGTGCAGAAAAACTAGGAGGGATAAGGTAAGGAATGAATGAATTAGAGTGGATTTGGGGGTTGCCTCAATTCATGTTAAGCTTCGAAAATGTTGCTTGAGGTGGTACGACCATGTTCAAAGAAGACCATCGGATGCGCCAGTAAGGAAAAAATGACTTGATTCAGATAAAAGGACCCAAACGAGCAAGAGGCAAGCCAAAAATGACTATAAGAGAGGTAGTGAGGAAAGACATATACAAATTATGTCTTGTCCCGAGTATGGACTCGAATAGAGCAGATTAGAGGGCTAGGATCCAGGTAGTGGACCCCCTATAGCTATGTTCTACTTCGTTAATGTTATCACTAATTTTTTCTCTTAACTCATACTTTTTCTTTTTTCCTTGGTTTTGCTTGGATCCAAGTAGCCGACCCCATTAAGTTGGGATAAAGCTTTATTGTTGTTGCTATTGTTGTTGTTGTTGTTGTTGTTGTTGTTGTTGTTGTTGTTGTTGTTGTTGTTGTTGTTGCTTGTTCTGAGGTGTGGGCTTCTACCTTTTCTTTTTTTTTTTTTGTAGAGAAGCAAAAGATTATATTATAAAAAATATATATATAAAAAAAAGGAGAGGGATAGGTATGTCACCAGTATATGGTAAGCTAGTGAATAGCACCAATGGGGTCAAGGGATTGGGGGTCATTTCAAAAGGGGAAGAGAGAGGTGGACACAGTGGGTGCTAACTTATGGTATACAACAACATACCTTACCTTTTGCCTGTAATTTAACGTCCAAGCATATCTAGATGGGGAACTGAAAATATTTAAAAGTTTTATATTCCACCTATGGTTTTGTCATGAGCAGAAAAAGACTCCACTTTTGTCTCAAGGTTCCACCTTCAATATTGTCATCAGCAAAAACCAAGATACAAGATTTGCAGCTTCCTATGTAGCCCAAAGAAAGTTAAAAATTGAATCTTCAAAGCGATATCATAGCCTTTCCTGGTAGTCCCAAGCTATATTAGCATGAGCATTTCAAGGACTAGAGACCCAAGAGTAAGAAGCCTGATGAAGAGCAATCTTTTTAACTAGAGCATCAGCCACAAAGTACATCTCTCTATAGCAATGAGAGATCTTCCAAGAAATCAAATCAAGAAAGAGTTTAAAGAAGGCTCACTTTTGATGAAATTTCAACGGAATAGAGAGATAGTTCATACTAACCAAAATTGCACTTGAGTCACTATCAATCCATAAAATGGTAATACCCTCACGTTTCACCACTCTCCAAAACTATGAAAAAAATATGAATATTCAGTGAAGAAATTTGACATAATACCCAAATAAGTAGAAAAGCTTCCCATAGGCTCCCCCCCCCCAAAAAAAAAAAAAACCTACATCTCAATGACCTGAATTCCCCACCATATCAGAAAAGCCTTGGCTTAGCCATAACGAGATCAATCACTCAGTCTTCGCTATAGAAGATGCTTCTAAGCTGAAGCTTGAAACTAAACCCTAAACCAGAAGCAGCAGCCTAAGCTCCCTTGATAAACAGGGATCCAGAAATGGAATGAAAGTTGCAATTCCACGACTAGAAAATGGCCATGTCAGCGATGTTTGAAGTGGACGGCTAGCTCTAGAAAAAATCTTTGGGACATCCAGATATTACACTCTAGGGCATAGAAGAGATCCCATCAATATTCAGATTTATAGTTCCCTCTTCTGGCTTGATCCATTTCACTTCCAAGATCCTGTTTGAAAGAGGATTGTAAAGATACACTCCCAAGCTGTCTTCATTGAAGAAGATCTTCGATGGAAGAGATTTTACAAGACATAGCTTTAGAGGAATCTCTGATTTCCCAAATAAATAAATCTCTAAGACAACTGAAAAGCCTACCTTTGGCATCAAAATCATCTTTATTTATTTATTTATTTTTGGTAGATAAATATATTGTATAAAGAAAGAAAGAAAATAAAATATAGAAAAACCTAAGAGAAGGGACATAGGCCCGAAAAACCAAGAAGGTCAGATCCCACTAAACAATCTGAAAATATAAAATCAACAGATTACATTCGGTAATAAATCTTAAAAATTAGCATCATCTGTAATTAAACCTTTCAGATCATCCCGAAACTCTTCCAGAAGTAAGCTAATATCGATACTCATTGTGAACGAAGCCATATAATTTGCAAGATTATTCATATACTTTCAAACATATTTAAACTCTATCTGAACAAAAAAGGTCGAAAGGTGAAGAATCTTACTTTTCAGAACTTAAGCATCCCATGGACCTTTGATGACTCCATTAACCATGTACATAGCCAATTTAGAATCTGACCAGACAGATACACACATCAAACCCCTATCAATTCAAATAGACATACTCCTTCTAATAGCTTGCATCTTCATAATTAAGACCGATCGAACATCCCCAAGTCCAGTAAAAGCAAAAATGGGACACCCTTTTACATCACGAATGACACCACCATAAGAAGTTCT
The DNA here is from genome assembly GCF_013358625.1 of Macadamia integrifolia. Taxonomy (NCBI): domain Eukaryota; kingdom Viridiplantae; phylum Streptophyta; class Magnoliopsida; order Proteales; family Proteaceae; genus Macadamia; species Macadamia integrifolia. The sequence goes on along the minus strand of NC_056564.1, from coordinate 13,568,733 downwards.
ATCTTGATTTAAAGCACCATCCCAATGAAGAGCTACCATACCTTGAGGAGGATTCAGCCATGAGCAAGCCTTGGGCATCTTAACATTCTAGGAGATCTGCAATCCCCAATTGTCAACAATAAGATGGCTTTTAAAAGAATGAACACTTGAAAATTTTAAAGTAGAACGAAAAGCAACCTTTCCGTTCTTTTAACAGAATGAACACTTGAAAAAATGAACACGTTATTTTTAATTTTCTCCACCACTTGGAACCTGGTTTTGGTTATAATTTGAAAAATTCTAAAATTCCTCTCATGCCAAATCCGCTCAACAGTAGAACAAAAAGTAGAACAAAAAGCAAGCTTTCGTACAATCCAGATCTGATCGCAACCACTAAATTTATGATTAACCCATTTTGCTGCATCTATTACTCCAATCGGCTACCTTCTTCCACTAGAGCATAAGGTAATACCCCGCTTCTTAAACCCGGTCTGATTTCGCGGTTGAACCGGTTTAACCATGCAGGAACCGAGCCAGAGGAAATTAGAGCGGGTTCCTTATGGGCTATGATGGCACGGGTGACCTTAAACATCGGCTGGCCCGACAAGTCCGAGCTAGTGCCAGAAGAGACGGGAGTGCCCAAACCGTGTACGTGCACCTACCATAAGGCTATGTACGGATAAAACAGGTATTATATCCGTATTTTAAGGTATATACATATGCTACATCGTATGCCTGGGGTGGGATTCGCGCCGAGGTCCGAACCCGATCAAAATCCCGAGCTTTGGCTCTCAGGTGGGTAGGACAGGTGGGTGCACCCACCTGAGTGACCCATCCAACTGCACTATTCACTTAATTAGGAATGGTATATAAGGCTTTATGATTTTCTTTTCTTTCCATTTATTACCCTCGTACGTTGGTGAGAAAAGTAAAGAGGAGAGAGAAAAGAAAGGGAAGAAGAAAGGAAGAGAAGGAAGAGGGAGAAAAGGGGGATTTCAGCGGCGCCGAAGCTCGGTCTTCCCATTCCGGTGCCGGGAGAGTGATCTTCAACTCTAGATCTACAGTTGGAGGTAAGAAAAGTTGGGTTTTGTGAACATTCACCATACCCAAGCTTTAAACCCTTGATTCGAGTATGGTTTCTTGAGATCTTGTAAAACCCCTTTGAAATGATGAATCTAAGGTTTAATAGATGATTTATGTGTTGATCTTGAAGGATTTGAAGAGATATTGACAAGGTGGAAGGAACATTGTGGGTTTGAAGTGGTTGGAGGGTTTGAAGTCGTTCTTGAGCAAAGAAGGTAAGATGGTTTCCCTCACTTGAATCTAACCTAGATCTAGGTTAGAACCATCCTATAGGACCTTGAGGGTGTGAAGAATGGGTGGGGAAAAGCCCCATTTGATTCCCCAAAGAATGGAGAAAATGGGGAAGAAACAGTGTCTTTTCCGCCAAGACCGGTGGGTACAACCGGTGGGCTCCTACCCGCCTGTGGGTACCCACCTGAGAAGGCAGGGGGGCCTTTGGGCCCAACCGGCGGGTACCACCGGCGGGTACTACCGGTGGGCCCCTACCCGCCGGTCCCAACCGATGGGTAAGACCGGTGGGTAGACAGCCCACCTGTCTGACCCACCCGTGTGGCCCCGAAGGTGATCCTTATGTCCGATCGAACCCAAATCGGACGTGTGACCTTCTTTTGACGTTCTAAACACGATTTTGACATCGGATTTCATTAATTTTGATTCTAAAATGGTGAAGTACTAACCCCGCTCAATTATGTTAGGTTCACCAAATCCTACCCGATTCGCTCCGGATCTCACCCGTACCGAACGGGAATCCTTGTACACTACAAGTAAGTGGGGAGAGGACGTTTGGCCTTGTTTCAAGGCATTTGTTTGGCATTCATATAACTATATCTAATCTAGTCATGTCATCATGAATATACTATGTAGATTAGTCATTCCTCTCATTGATGTGCATATATGCTATGTTTACTTTTCAAATGCCAATTGAATGAGATGTTTATATGTTGAATGTGGACATCATGGTGCATAATGCATTGATAGACTAGATGCCGTGGTCGGCTTGGAAACGAATGCATTGGTGGCCCGTGGAATGGGACACGGAGGCACTATGCAGTCGTACTATTGTCATATAGGAGCATGCGGTATTAGGATTCTCACCATCCCGTGCTACGACCCTTCCCAACAGGGGTTAAGGTGTTGGGTTACCATTTGGGGGGAAGCAGGGGTCGTGGTTGTCGGACACTGTGGCGGTTAGGCATTATGCCCGGCGAGTCATGTAGGACAGTCGACAACCCCGATGGTATATTCAAGAGGGCCAATCGTACTATTTTTAAATTACTGGAGTCAACACATTTATTTTCTGTCATTTACTTTTATGTTGAGAGCCGGTGGACGGCATTGTCTTTACTTTTCCGAGTACTCACGGTGGGCCTTCTCCGACAGCCCTATGGGCGTATCGCGGGAGGGAGTTCGCGGCTCGTACCCGGAGTATACGCGCACTGTGGTTGTAGTAGCACTAAAACCAAGGACTTAGTAATGTTGCCTAGGTGGATGTGATTCAAAATGAATAGCATGGCATGTAGTGCATATAATGTGTTGTGATGTGTGGACTGTTGTGTGTGGTCCATCTTTCTACTTACTGAGCTAGTGAGCTCATCCCACGTGTACACCCCTTTTTAGATGATTTTGCAGGTCATACATCTGAGGAGCATGGGGTGGGTCCCACAGTCGAGTTTCCTGAAGAGGACTAGTGGACCCCTGAGGAGTTAGAGCACGACGCTGACTGCTTGTGCGAGAGCTGTGCTGCGGGACAGCAGTTCTGAGGCCGAGCTGAGCTCCACCTTGGAGGCCGTGCTGAGCTCCACTTCTGAGGCCGAGCTGAGCTCTTCTATGTGATGCCGAGCTGGGCACAACCCTTGATGCCGAGCTGAGCTCCAGCCTTGATACCGAGCCGAGATGTGTACTCTGATGGTTTTGATGATTTCTTGTATATACTTGGTATTTGAATCATATTCTTTTTGTGTATATATCATGCCTTCGGGCCCAAATGTATATAATTATTGTATCACAATTCGGGTATCAAGTATATGGGATTTATTCACAGGTAAAACTTAGTCTTCCGCTGATCTAATGAACTTATATTAGTGTGTATATGCTGTGGTGGAATACAGTATCTGATGATCCTGGCAGGTTTGGGTTAACCGGTGTTAACTCGGTCACCGCTCCGGTTCAGTGTGAACTGGGTGTGACAAACGGTGGTATCAGAGCGTGATGCTCTGCTCCACTCACAGCATACCATTAGAATCCTGTAGACTCTATAATAGAAAAATGGGGTTGGGCTAATATAAAAGCTTTAAAGATTTAAAAGTCAAAGAAAGAAAGTATAAAAAAGGGGTTGCATTATGTGTTGCATTCATGGCATGCGTGAGTGTAGATAAAAGGTAATTAGGTTGGTACTATAACCTATAAAGTACTATTTTGACGAAATTTCGGCAGCATAACGGCGTAAAATGGGATTTCCAAAAATTTTACACAAATACCTGATAAACCACAGACAATATGAAATAACAATGATCAAAGATAGCAAATACACAATTAAGTTATATAAGTGTTCAACACCTGATTCCACCACAAAATGATCACTACCAAAGATATATTATTCCACAATGAATCCAGTTACATCGCAAATACAAGGAATGAGAATAAATAAATATACAATGTCTATAAAAAAAAAAAGAAGAGGAAATAGGTAAACATCTGGTGTGGGTGAGCCAAGCCCTCACTGGTCATCGTCATCGTCGTCGATGATCACCACGTTCGCCGGAGGCCTGGAGTTGACGTTGAGGCGGTGATTGTAATAATCGAACCTCGCGTTCACCACCCGTACCTCCCTCCGTAGCCGACCAAAATCTGCTGAGATAGCGTTGGCCATGGTGTCCAAGTCCTGACCCAGCCTAAGGAAGGAATCCTCCAAGGTGGTCTGCCTCTCCATAAGGCGTTCCTCCCTGGAGAGAATCTCGTCCAGCCGCCTCAGTATCTGAACCTGGCCATCCTGCAAGGCCCGCATGGAGGACGTCATGCCCTCAAAGTCGTAAGCACCACTCCCAGGTGGTGGGGCTGTAGCTCTAGAAGAACTAGGGCCAGGACCTCTCGACTCCTGAGGCGCCTCCTCAGGGATGCTGCCACCCATCAGATCCTCCTCGTCCTGAGGAACGCAGTCCTCATCCTCCTCACTGGACTCCTCCTCCATGGGGGCATCCTCCATAGGGGCAGCCCTCCTAACCCTACCTCTCTGAACTCCTGATCTCGGAGGTGAATCCATGAGGGTCTGGAGACCCATCTTCAGGAGGTTTCTCCGGTCGAACCTATCAGCCAGAGTCTTCCCCTCCTCACCGCTCAGATCCACCCCAAAGAACTCGAAGATCCTAGTGAGGATCCTACCGTAAGGGAATCCTCCATCCTCTGGGTGGGAAGTATGGTGCTCCATCGTCCTGAGAATAATGTATGGGAGGCACAAGTGCTCGCCGCCTCCCTCTGCGGCCGTGAAAATGTAGAATGCGATGAAAGCCGCCATGAAACCCACCTGGTTCCAATGACCTCCTCTGGGAAGCAGGTTGAACTGGATCAACCGAGCGAATAGACGAACCTCAGGGTAGAAGGATGTCTCAGACACCAGGCGACTGCTGCTGCCGCAGATGGTCTCGTAGATGAAGTCCGGTGTCGCCAGGCTCATGAACGGTCCCTGAGGCCTACTCCTGGGGGGACTGTAGTATCGGTGTCCCACCGCCGATATACCCAAGATACTGGCCAAGGTGCCTACCGTCAGCTGGATGACCACTCCCTTTACCAAACTGCTGATGGTGAACTCCCCGTACGGATACGACACCTCTAGGTTACAATAGAACCGACGGACGAGCTGCTCATAGCACGGTCGGTCCACCTGAAGAATAGAGTCCCAGCCCAATACTGAGAACCTCTCCTGAAGCCTAGCCTTGTGGAAGTCCTCGACTACCACGGTCTTCTCCATCATCACTGGCCCCTTCAGGAAGTTGGGCTAGTTGGCTGCTGCCTCTGCACTGAGGAAGTGCTCCTCATCATAGTCTGAAGGGTCAGACTGGGCAGGTGCGGGTCTCCCTGTGCGAGGAGCTGAAGAGCTGGTCTCCGCACTCTTCCGCTTAGAAGCGGTGGTCTTGCGTCTAACGCCAGAGGAAGATGGTCCCTTGCCGATGCGTGACGACATCCTGGCAATAAGGAAAGAAAGTAGGGTTAGTACAGGAAGGAAAAGACAGCAGCATTAAAAAGGGAAAATCCAAAACCCAATTCATGCAAAACGGGAACGGCAACAATCTAGGAACGATAGGAAACCTATGACATGAAGCACGGTAGTTTACGACGCATAGAAACATGCCAAAACAGTAGAATGATAGCAAAAGCAAAGAGCATAAGTAAGATGAGGGAATTCAAGTCCAATGTGTAAATTCGAACATAATGGAGAATAGCTTGAAACCCTAGGTCTAGAGCAAAATGCCGTAGTAGCGGGATCATGAATGTGCAAGAACGTACCCAAATAGGCTATGGAATTCCAAGAATGCAAGTATGGGATGAAGAACCAAGGAAACCAATACAAAAAGAGGGATTTTCATAGAAATACATGGGGATTCCAAGCATAATGGAGGATTCATGAAATCTAAAGCATATCTAGCGTAAATCAAATGGAATGCATCACAAAGGAGTCATCAATTGGAGAAAAAGAGTGAGAATTGAAGAAATCCCCAAAATTTGGAAACCTAGGGCACAAATTGGGGTTTTCTTCAAATGAAGAGACAATATCCCTATAAACTACAAATGGCCACAGTAGAAGCATCACAATCACATGGAAATACTATTCTATGGTGAAAAATAAGGAAAGACAACCTAAGGTGAAGTCTATACATGCATTTTACCCAAAATGGAAATTCTGGAAAAGAGGAGAAGAAGAAACTTACTTGAAGAAGGGAGAGTTGAATCTTCTCTAAAGCGCCGAGTGGATGAGTGGAACCGCGAGTAGAAGCGCCGAGGAGACCTCCAAGATCGCCCAAGGAAGAAAGGAGGAAAGAAAAAGGAGTTTGGGAAAAGGACGAACAGGGTCTGTAGGGCCCTGTTCGTGTTTTTACACGGGCAAGACCGGCGGGTATAACCGGCGGGCCCTACCCGCCGGTGCCACCCGCCGGTGTAAGGCAGTAAGACCGACGGGTATAACCGGCGGGCCCCTACCCGCCGGTGCAGCCCACCGGTTATGACAGTTGGGAAATTTTGAAAATTTTTCTTCTTTTCTTTTTCCCTTCTCTCCTCCTAGTGTGATTTCATTGATTTTCATTATGGATATTATTCCTATGATTAATATGCCATGGTCAAGTGGGACCATTAGCATGTCTGTTGGGGACTTTGCCTATATCTTGGAATTGAGCTACGATTATTTGCAGGGTATCATACACTACAACACCTCATGTAATGGCATATGATTGTGTGCCGAAATCAATTTTACGGTGTTTAACCAATATGGTGTGTGATGTGTTCCAGGTACAGGGATACGATGGTACGTACTAGATCCGATAGTAATGACCGAGGTACCTCGTGGGGTCCTCGTCGGGTCGGTCGATCGCAAAATCCCAGGAGGTCCCGCTCTGTGGGGCATACCTCACCTCCACTACCTCTAGAGACCCTTGGTCAGGGTGGGGCACATGGGGACCCACCTATGACTTCACTCCCGGACCCTCCACCGGTCATTACACCGGGAGATGTTGCCACGATAATTTAGCAGTCCCAACAAGCTTTCCAGCAACAAATGCTTCAGCAACAGCAAGCATTTTTTACTGCCATCCAGCAACAGTTGGACTTTTCTCAACCGGGTCAACCGCCCCGGGTACTCACTCCGCAGGACCCACCTGTAGGGTCGGGAACGGGACCACAAGTGGTGGGTACACCTCCAATCCCACCATTCGGTATTCCTCAGTATGGGATGCCTCCTCCATACTCCTATTATCCTGTCTATGCTCCTAACTTCCCGGCGACGAGTAATACGTCAAGGGTAGTGGAGTCGTTCAAGAGGAACTTACCACCTGTATTCTCTAAGGTGGGGAGTGATCCTCTGGAACCGGATCAGTGGATCCAAGAATTAGAGAAGATATTTGAGGTGCTTGAGTGCACGGATGCCCAGAAACTCATTTGTGCTGGGTTACAACTCAAGAAAGAGGCAAATTCTTGGTGGCAAGCCTCCAAGCCTATATTGATGGCTGCTCATCCAGAACCCACTTGGGAGCAGTTCAAGGAGTTGTTCTTGGACAACCATTATCCGCGCAGTTTCAGAGACCGAAAGGAGACTGAGTTCATGGCCTTAACTCAAGGAGGTAAGACTGTCCTTGAGTACCAACAACAATTCGAGAGTTTGTTCCATTTTGCCCCAAGGCATATGCGAACAGCTGAAGAGAAGGCAGCAAGGTTCCTAAAAGGCCTAAAAGCATCTATTGGGTCTGTGCTTGAAGTCTTGGATTTGACCGAATATGGCCAGATTGTACAGAAGGCCAAGACCATGGAAGATAAGCAAAAGGGTGAACAGTCCCTCACCTCTGGACTATGGAAGAGAACAAATCCATTCCCAGATATGAGGAATTCCTCCAAGGCTTACCGCGGATCATACAATTTTGGGCCTATGTATAGGCAGCCCTATAGGCCATCTGGCTACCCTCCTAGGCCAGTTGGTGGTTCGGGTTCCACCTCTTTTCGCCCGAACACTAGTGTGGCACCTACGGCTCCAAGGCCACCTCGACCTCCATCTGCAACGGGTCAAGTGCAGAGGGGCCCCGCTTCAGTTCCGACGTCTCAGATTCGTTGCTTCAATTGCCATTCATATGGGCATTATGCGAAAGACTGTCGGGCCAGACTAGCCTTGCCCTCCAGTCAGCCCTCTGCGTACCGACCTCCCTTACCTCGAGGGAATCAACCGCAGGGAAGGATGTATGCCCTATTGGCCGAGGAAGCTGAGGCTAGTACAGAAGTTGTAGCAGGTACATTTTAAATTAAGAAGTTCATTATGGTTAATATTGATGACCTGCTGAAATTATATACATTGTTATACTAGGTATCCTACCCATATCGGGCATACCAGCCTATGTTTTATTTGATTCAGGAGCTACTCATTCATTCGCATCTAAGAGATTTGTAGGGAAACTTGGGATGTCACCCAGGATCCTAGACCATGGAATGATTGTTAGTATGCCTACTGGTAAAATTGCACAGTTGAAGGAAGTGTATGGGCCGTGCCCAGTGGAGATTAGTGGGAAGAACTTTGATGCACAACTCATTAAATTCAATATGCAGAATTTTGATGTTATATTGGGTATGGATTGGTTGTCGGCTCATCGAGCTAATGTGATCTGTGCGGAAAGGATGGTTAAGGTAACAAATGACAAAGGGAAAGAGTGGGTATACCGAGCAGATACAATGAAAAGGGTGAGGAAGGTCCTTGTCTCCGCTCTCCAAGCGGTAAAGTTACTAGAAAGTGGATGTCAGGGTTTCATAGCCTCGGTACTCGATGTTGATGCAAGAGTAAAACCTCTAGAAGAAGTAAAGGTGGTTAAAGAGTTTCTCGATGTTTTCCCAGATGATCTGATGCATTTACCACCTGATAGGGAGTTGAAGTTTGCCATAGACTTGACTCCTGGAGCAGCTCCAGTATCTAAGGCTCCAAACAGGATGGCACCAGCTGAATTGAAGGAGTTGCAGATGCAGTTGCAAGAACTATTGGAAAAGGGGTTTATTGGCCCAAGTGTTTCACCTTGGGGTGCCCCGGTGTTGTTTGTCAAGAAAAAGGATGGTAGTTTGCGTATGTGCATAGATTACCGGGAGTTGAATAAGCTAACCATTAAGAACCGGTATCCATTGCCACGCATTGATGATTTATTTGATCAGTTGCAAGGAGCCAGGGTATTTTCGAAGATAGACCTTCGGTCCGGCTATTATCAGCTCAAGATAAAGAGTAGTGATATACCCAAAACAGCATTTAGGACTCAATACGGTCATTATGAGTTCCTAGTGTTGTCCTTCGGGTTAACCAATGCACCGGCAGCATTCATGGATCTAATGAATCGAGTATTTCAGGATGTGCTCGACAAATGGGTAATTATTTTTATTGACGATATCTTGATCTACTTCAAGACCGAGGAGGAGCACACTCAACACTTGAGAATGGTGTTACAGAGGTTGAGAGATCAACAATTGTTTGCCAAGTACAGCAAGTGTGAATTCTGGCTTGAACAAGTTGGATTCCTGGGGCACGTAGTGTCTAAAGCCGGAATCGAAGTAGATCCTGCTAAGGTGAAAGCAGTAGTGGAATGGGAGAGCCCCAAGAATGTTACTGAAATTAGAAGCTTCTTGGGTTTGGCTGGATACTACCTGCGTTTCATCGAGAATTTTGCTTGGATCTCAGCACCAATGACCAAGTTGACTAAAAAGGGTGTGAAATTCGACTGGGCAGAGGAATGTGAGAAGAGCTTCCAGGAATTGAAAGAAAGGTTGGTGACTGCCCCTGTGCTGACTATTCCTGAGGGCACAGGTGGAATGACAGTCTATACCGATGCTTCCAAAGTTAGTTTGGGTTGTGTTCTCATGCAACGCTGGAAGGTAATAGCGTATGCATCCCGACAACTAAAGGAATATGAGAAGAATTACCCCACTCATGACTTGGAACTAGCCGCAGTCATTTTTGCCCTTAAGATCTGGCGACATTATTTGTATGGGGAGAGGTGTGAGATATACAGTGATCACAAAAGCCTGAAATACTTCTTCACCCAGAAGGATCTGAACATGAGACAGAGAAGATGGCTTGAACTCATGAAGGATTATGACTGCGATATTTAGTATCATCCTGGCAAGGCTAATGTAGTGGCAGATGCATTGAGTCGGAAGACACAGACTGTGTCGCTCTCATACTTAGCAGTCAGCTCACCACTCGTGCAAGAGGCGATGCTAATGGATGAAACCCTCTAGTATGAAGGGGCAACCTTAGAGCTTGAACCTCAACCAGAAAACCTTAAATGGTTGACGGTATCCTTGTCGACTCTACAGGTGCATCCGGCAATTAGGCAAGAGGTGATAAGGAAGCAACCTTTGGATCCTGAATTGCAGCGGATCAGAGTTAAGGTTCAAGACCAAACAATGAACGACCCAGATTTTACTTTAGCCAGTGATGGGGCATTGATGTTTCGAGACAGATTGTGTGTACCCGATGATTTGGATATACAAGATAAGATAGTGAGAGAAGCACATAGCTCCGAGTACTCACTCCACCCAGGAAGTACCAAAATGTACAAAGACCTCAAACAAAGTTACTGGTGGCCAAACATGAAAGTCACCATAGCTTTATATGTGGCGACTTGTCTTACCTGCCAGAAAGTGGGAAAGGATTACAATGGACTTCATCACCGGACTACCAAGTACACCTAAGGGAATAGATGCGATATGGGTGATTGTGGATCGGCTTACCAAGACTGCTCATTTCATTCCTATCAAGACCAAGTTCTCCATGACCAAACTAGCACAACTTTACATGGACAACATAGTGCGCTTACATGGAGTGCCAGTGAGCATTGTTTCAGATAGGGACCCAAGGTTCACTTCCAGATTTTGGAAAAGCTTACAGCGTGCCTTGGGATCGCAACTGAATTTGAGTACAGCTTTTCACCCACAGACGGATGGTCAGTCGGAGCGAACCATACAGATATTAGAAGACATGCTCAGGGCATGTGCAATGGAGATGAGTGGCAGTTGGGAAGAATATATACCTCTTATGGAGTTTGCATATAACAACAGTTACCAAGCCACAATTGGGATGGCTCCATATGAGGCGTTATATGGCAGAAAGTGCAGAACTCCTTTGTATTGGGATGAGGTAGGTGAACGTCGAATGTTAGGACCTGAGATGATAGAAATGACTTGTGACAAAGTCGACGTTATTAGAGAACGGATTAAAGCAGCTCAGTCCCGTCAAAAGAGCTATGCGGACACCCGCAGGAAGGAGATTGAATTTCAGCCAGGAGAAAAGGTATTTCTCAAGATCTCTCCTATTAAAGGTTTGCAAAGGTTTCACAGAAAGGGGAAGTTGAGCCCAAGATACATGGGACCATTTGAGATCTTATCCCGGGTTGGCTCAGTAGCCTACATGCTTGCTCTGCCACCTTCGCTTGGGGATGTTCACAATGTATTCCATGTATCCATGCTGAAGAAGTACGTGCATGATCCATCTCATGTACTACCCGTGGAACCAGAGTACCTAGAAGCTGATATGACCTACACAGAACAGCCAGCTGAAATTTTGGACCGGAAGGTGAAAACCCTTCGCAACCGCTCCATTTCCTATGTAAAGGTGCGATGGGCTGATCATTCACTTGAAGAAGCATCTTGGGAGGTAGAAGAAGAAATGCGAGCCAAGTACCCTCATCTTTTTTATCAACCAGGTACGCAATTTCGAGGACGAAATTTTTCAGAAGGGGGGGTAATGTAATACCTCGCTTCTTAAACCCGGTCTGATTTCACGGTTGAACCGGTTTAACCATGCAGGAACCGAGCCAGAGGAAATTAGAGCGGGTTCCTTATGGGCTATGATGGCACGGGTGACCTTAAACACCGGCTGGCCCGGCAAGTCCGAGCCAGTGCCAGAAGAGACGGGAGTGCCCAAACCGTGTACGTGCACCTACCATAAGGTTATGTATGGATAAAACAGGTATTATATTCGTATTTTAAGGTATATACGTATGCTACATCGTATGCTTGGGGTGGGGTTCGCGCCGAGGTCCGAACCCAGTCAAAATCCCAAGTTTTGGCTCTCAGGTGGGTAGGACAGGTGGGTGCACCCACCTGAGTGACCCATCCAAGTGCACTATTCACTTAATTAGGAATGGTATATATAAGGCTTTATGAATTTCTTTTCTTTCCATTTATTACCCCCGTACGTTGGTGAGCAAAGTAAAGAGGAGAGAGAAAAGAAAGGGAAGAAGAAGGGAAGAGAAGGAAGAGGAAGAAAGGAAGGATTTCAGTGGCGCCGAAGCTTGATCTTCTCATTCCGGTGCCGGAAGAGTGATCTTCAACTCTAGATCTACAGTTGGAGGTAAGAAAAGTTGGGTTTTGTGAACATTCACCATATCCAAGCTTCAAAACCCTTGATTCGAGTGTGGTTTCTTGAGAGCTTTTAAATATCCTTTGAAATGATGAATCTAAGGTTTAATAGATGATTTATGTGTTGATCTTGAAGGATTTGAAGAGATATTGACAAGGTAGAAGAAGCATTGTGAGTTTGAAGTGATTTGGAGGGTTTGAAGTCGTTCTTGAGCAAAGAAGGTAAGATGGTTTTCCCTCACTTGAATCTAACCTAGATCTAGGTTAGAACCATCCTATAGGACCTTGAAGGTGTGAAGAATGGGTGGGAAAAAGTCCTGATTCCCCAAAGAATGGAGAAAATGGAAGAAACAGCGTCTTTTCCGCCAAGACCGGTGGGTACATCCGGTGGGCTCCTACCCGCCTGTGGGTACCCACCTGAGAAGGCAAGGGGGCCTTCGGGCCCAACCGGCGGGTACCACCGGTGGGTACAACCGGCGGGTACCAACACGCCGGTCCTAGCAAGGGGTCCCTGGCCCAATCGGCGGGTACAACCGGCGGGTATTACCGGCGGGCCCCTACCCCCCGGTCCCAAACCGGTGGGTAAAACCGGTGGGTAGACAACCCACCTGTCTGACCCACCCGTGTGGCCCCGAAGGTGATCCTTATGTCCGATCAAACCCAAATCGGACGTGTGACCTTCTTTTGACGTTCTAAACATGATTTTGACATCGGATCTCATTAATTTTGATTCTAAAATGGTGAAGTACTAACCCCGCTCAATTATGTTAGGTTCACCAAATCCTACCCGATTCGCTCCGGATCTCACCCGTACCGAACAGGAGTCCTTGTACGCTACAGGTAAGTGGAGAGAGGACGTTTGGCCTTGTTTCAAGGCATTTGTTTGGCATTCATATAACTATATCTAATCTAGTCATGTCATCATGAATATGCTATATAGATTAGTCATTCCACACATTGATGTGCATATATGCTATGTTTACTTTTCAAATGCCAATTGAATGAGATGTTTATATGTTGAATGTGGACATCATGGTGCATAATGCATTGATAGACTAGATGCCGTGGTCGGCTTGGAAACGAATGCATTGGTGGCCCGTGGAATGGGACACGGTGGCACTATGCAGTCGTACTATTGTCATATAGGAGCATGCGGTATTAGGATTTTCACCATCCCGTGCTACGACCCTTCCCAACAGGGGTTAAGGTGTTGGGTTACAATTTGGGGGGAAGCAAGGGTCGCGGTTGTCGGACACTGTGGTGGTTAGGCATTACGCCCGACGAGTCATGTAGGACAGTCGGCAACCCCGGTGGTACATTCAAGAGGGCCAATCGTACTGCTTTTAAATTGCTGGAGTCAGCACCTTTATTTTCAGTCATTTACATTTCTGTTGAGAGCCGGTGGACGGCATTGTCTTTACTTTTCCGAGTACTCACGGTGGGCCTTCTCCGACAGCCCTATGGGCGTATCGCGGGAGGGAGTTCGCGGCTCGTACCCGGAGTATACGCGCACTGTGGTTGTAGTAGCACTAAAACCAAAGACTTAGTAATGTTGGTTAGGTGGATGTGATTTAAAATGTATAGCATGACATGTAGTGCATATGATGTGTTGTGATGTGTGGACTGTTGTGTGGTCTATCTTTCTACTTACTGAGCTAGTGAGCTCGTCCCACGTGTACACTCCTTTTTAGATGATTTTACAGGTCATACATCTGAGGAGCATGGGGTGGGTCCCACAGTCGAGTTTCCTGAAGAGGACTGGTGGACCCCTGAGGAGTTAGAGCACGGCGCTGACTGCTTGTGCGAGAGCTGTGCTGCAGGACAGCAGTTCTAAGGCCGAGCTGAGCTCCACTTCTGAGGCCGAGCTGAGCTCTTCTATGTGATGCCGAGCTGGGCACAACCCTTGATGCCGAGCTGAGCTCTAGCCTTGATACCGAGCCGAGCTGTGTACTCTGATGGTTTTGATGATTTCCTGTATATACTTGGTATTTGAATCATATTCTTTTTGTGTATATATCATGCCTTCGGGCCCAAATGTATATAATTATTGTATCACAATTCGGGTATCAAGTATATGGGATTTATTCACAGGTAAAACTTAGTCTTCCGCTGATCTGATGAACTTATGTTTGTGTGCGTATGCTGTGGTGGAATACAGTATCTGATGATCCTGGCAGGTTTGGGTTAACCGGTGTTAACTCGGTCACCGCTCCGGTTCAGTGTGAACGGGGTGTGACACAACACCTCCCTACCCAAGCCCTAGCACGTCCCAAAATTTTCAGAAGAACATGGCCATAACTTAGGGCAACCCCCTATGGAATGACCAAGAGGGGACAGTAGGCAGTCATGGCATAGCACTGCCTTGACCACCGGAAACAAGGCCATCCGAAACACCTAGGCTGAATCTGGTGGCCTAATAGGCTTCTGGTTGGGTTTCGATGCCTATGGGCCCCACCACCCGTATTGTAGCCAGTCTCTCATGACCTCACATACTCTCCCACACCCTTCTTCATGAATTGTACACCCTATAAGTCTAAAGAAGTGGGCTCATGTGTCCCGAATGACGGATAAACTTACTTGCATTGGACAAGGACCAACCAAACAGGCCCTAAGCATTTCACTTACTATAAATATGAGAAGTGAGTTCATTTCTCACTTCTCACTTGTCCAAAAACGTAGAGGGGTGAGAAAAGAGGAGCGAAAGGAAGAGAAGGAAGGAGAAGAAGGAGGAGAAGGGAGAAGCTTGACCTAACTCCTGTCTTCACGTCCCTCTGCTAGAATCTTCCCGGAGGTAGGTGCCACTTCCCCTACCACTCTCTTTCTTCATTTTGAGCTAGTGTAGCTAATCAAGGAAGTAAATCATCGGGTTTGAGGGGTAATCCTCAACCCCGACACCTCCCAAAAGTTGGGTGAGTGTGCATTTCACTCTCCCATGTGATTTCCGAGCTCAAACCAAGCTGGTGAGCTCCGGCAACACCTTGGGCCAAAAGTGAAGTTAGGGTTTCAACCTTTCGATCATCATGTCTCTCTAACGGCTAGGTGGAATAGGGATTTCTTTAGCTTAAAATGACATTAGGAAGACCTTCTACAAACTCTATGGAGCAAATCCCGACGATTGGGCCAAAGCCAGAAAACCCCAATTCCCATGGCTCATTTCTAGGAATCCACAGGAAGCAGTAGCCAAAAACAACCCAGCCCTTAGGAAGCCTCTGTTTGGTCCACTAGAAACACCACTGATATTTTTGGTGGAATTTCCATATTTTTGGTGACCTGCCCAATGCTGTTAAAAATTGAAAAAACTTAGACTCTTTGGGGCAACTCTTGTGGATCTGCCTTTGGTGTTCCCTACATGTATTGACGTCCGATTACCTTGGTACATAGGATAGAGACATGCACATACAACGAGACCGTAATTGAGTGATACCCGGTAGCATACTCGAAACTCGTTTATCCAAGTACACCAAGGTGAGGGATGGTTAACTTTATTTTGTGGAATATTTGATGTTTAGAAATTGTTCACATGCGTCAGGAATATTAATTGATTTTTAAGTGTTGACATGATTATATTGATAATTGTGAACATGTTATGTATGATGAATCATTATGTTTATGAAATGTGGAAATTGGATATGTGATTATGTTGAGATGTGGAATGTGAGGTGGGATCCGGTGTGGCCAAGGTGGTTCCCATGCCATGATAGCCATGTGGATATTGCATTTCATGCATTGTGTATGTGCATTAGATTTAGATATAATTGTGGATTGCACTTTGTGACCGATGGTGATTCTGGTATTATGCACTCCGAGACTATACATGGAAATGGATACGCTTTGTGGCCAATGGCAATTCCGATATCGTGTAGCCCATACTCAATTGCTTGTATGCTAGCTAGGCTTGGAAATGGATGCGATGTGGCCGATGGGTGATTACGGTATCGTATTCCATACTAATTGTATCATTATGCAAGGAATATAGTATATTGTGGTTAGGTGATATTCCCTATGCTACGTCCCCTTACTAATAGGGGGTAAGGTGTTAGATAACCTAGTGGTGGTATGTTTGATGAACATTTTCAGAATGCCACACCCGTGGTACTATGTGATTGTTGTCGGAGGCAAAAAATAGTCCGTTGTGGCCGATGGAGATTTCAGAGCCTTAACTGCAAGAGGGGGTTATCAGAGGTTTGCTAGGTAATTTATGGTCACATTCTAGGACCAGCAAGCTCCTAATCACGACTAGGATTTATATTACTGGGTGACCAATGTGCGAGTTCTGGGACCAAGGATACAACTTAATGTGTAGTAGTAGAATGAACCTGACTTAGTTATATGTTAGGTGGTTTAATAATCAAATGGATTGCACCATTCGCATCATGGACTATGTGTTTATTTTTGTATTCATGACATCATGATATATATATATATATATATATGTGTGAATGTGTGTGCAAGAACCCCACCCCTCACTGAGCTAGTTGGAAGCTCATCCTACGTATATGTTGCTTTTTAGATGATGATGCATGTATCATAGTACCATTGGGGTGCGACTCTACTCCCTCCGGATCTGCGTATGGAGTGACTAACTGGTGGATGCCAGAGGCTGAGGAGCACAACCTAGATTGTGTGTGTGATATATGTGCCTACTCGGCATCTTGAGAGGCTCGATGCCCCTTTTTTGATATTTTGATACCAAATTGTTAAACAGGTATTCTTTTGGATTATGGTATGTAAGTCATGAATAGTTGTAAATGACATAACACTATTAATGGTATATACTATCACTAGATGTTACCCCATCTCACTTATATTCCGCTATATTATATACTCTGATTCCATTGCAATTGTTCTTGTGGTTCGTATTGTGTGGTTGTGAATGTTGAGATACTGCTATCAGAGATCCTGGTAGAGATATAAAGCGGGTAAGCATCTTACTCACACCATTTTATTCCCATAACGGGGAGAGGGGTGTGACATGAGGTGGAGATAAGGCAGTCAAGTGAAGGAGGCCACCTAAAATGATGCCATAGTGGTTCAAATGGTGGTCGCTATCTGCCCATTTTGTCGGGTCCTGATCAAATCAAGTTCCTCTATTGACTTCATGTCTTATGATGCGTACAAGAGGCTCGGTCTAGGAGACGACAAGCTTAAGCCTACCCTGAGACCTTTGTACGGTTTCTCTAGAATGGCAGCATACATAGAAGGGTGCATCGAGCTACCCGTGACTAATGGAGAGTTCCCCGTACGAAGACTACCCTTGTCAATTTTATGGTCATCAAAATTGTAATTGCCTACAATGCCATCCTGGGCCGATCGACGTTGAATGATCTAGGAGCTATAGCCTCTACCAAGCACCTTAAAGTTAAGTTCCCAACTGAGTAAGGAGTTGGAGAGTTTCAATCGAGTCAGAAGGACTCATGATAATGCTATGCCAATTTCATCAATGAGAAGAAAGGCGCCAGTCCATACCAAGTGTGGCATCGAAACGTAGTGAGATTGTCCTAAGAGTGTGGGATCTAGAGAACTTTTAAATATTACTGGTGGGTCTATTATCTACGTCTCGGTTCGATTATTCATTTTATTTCGCTTTATTAGTTGCAATTTCTTTTTACTTATTAGCTTTGAATTTAATTACATGCCTACAATAGTGCCTCTCCTGGAAATTTGGCCAATGTATTGAGAATTTTTCTTTACTTACTTGTTTTCTATTTTAGTTCTTTATTTGTTAGTTTAGCTTTATTATTTGCAGATTCTTTTTTTTTTTTTCAATTGTTATTTTCAGCATTTATTTTACTTCTCTAATTAAAATAATCTGGTGTTAGAACTGTTTAATTTAGATGGTGAATGTGTAGGTCATTTTCTTTCGTTTATATGCATGTTCTAGGACCATAATCTCAACAATCCCTTGTTCACTCTCGTCATACTTAGAGTAGGTAAGATAGAGTGACTAATCTCCTTGTGATTGACCCATTGGCTACAATATACCGTACGCTTGCGGTAACATATTTTTAAACTCAAACAATGAGTACGGTGGTGATTGGTCAAAACAAGGGCCCGAGGAGCACGATCCCAATTGTGCTTGTGATATTTATGCATATGCCGCACCTTGAGCCTGGAGTGGAGTGTGTACAATAGTGATTGGTCAACACGAGGGCCCGAGGAGCATGACCTCAATTTTGCTTGTGATGTTTGCGCGTACGCCGCACCTTGAGCCGAGAGCAGGGTGTGACAGCTTGGTATCGCTAACTCATAGTCTAACTGAACCTTAGGATATTGGGGATTAGGATGAAATTAAAACTTTAAATTAACCAATAGGAAATAGGAAACAAGCATAGGTGACAAAGCTGTTTCATTTATAAGGAACTTGAATATATATATATATAAGATTTTACATGAATTTTCTAAACATAAAAGTACTGAAAGCAGGAAATCCTAACTAAATCTCATTACAAGTGCAAAACTGAAAGAAATTAGAACTAGATGAGAAAAGTGCACAAAGTAAACATAAAACATCATTCTAGAATTTTAAGGCATGTTGTGTAGGAAAGCAAGGAAAGGAAAATCCTAAGGCTAGATGGGCATCCTAGTGCCACTAATCTTGATTTGGTACTACTGGTGCTTGTGTTGCTGGCTGTGTCAAAGGCATCCCAAAGAACACCGCCATCTACTTCATCTGCCTCTCGAAGAATATGACACGATCATCTAGGATGTACTACCTTCAAACTATGCTCTCAAGGCGGCTATCCACCCAGCCTATTCTAACCACTACATACCCCAATCCCACCGGGGAGGATTTTAATTAAGGAGACGTTCTTCGAAAACTACTTTTTGAAAAGTTTAAGAGATAGGAGTGAGACTGGGTTCTAGGTATTGGTTCAAGGATCCAGGTTGGTGCCTATAGAAGCAACAATAGCACGAGGAGCTGCATTACTTTGCTCCCGACCACATCAGAAATGACATGGCCAAGGCTAGGAAATTTGAGAAGGGGCTTAGGCCCAGCATTGGTTCAATAATAGTGGGACTTAAATTATAGACTTATGCGGAAGTCGTATAAATGGCCCCAAGTGTGGTTATAGGTACCCTATCAATTTCATTATTGTCTACAACGTATTGTTTGACTCTAGAGCATCTCATTCATTTGTATCGTCGGCATTCGCCAGAAAGATGGAAATTCCACCTAAGAATTTAACTCATCATTTAGCTATTAGTACACCCACGGGAAATGTAGTGGGTCTAGACTCAGTGTATGAGCCTTATCCAGTAACTGTTAGTGGTCATGACATGATAGCGCACCTAATCAAGATAGACATAACCAACTTCGACTTGATTTTAGGGATGGACTGATTATCCACTTACAAAGCATGTGTTATGTGCAAAGAAAATGATTATCTTCCGGCCCTGGGATGGAGATGAGTTCACCTTTGTGGGAGATAAACCAAATAAACATAAGAAGATCATTGTGTCAGCTCTCCAGATGAAGAAGCTACTAGATCATGTGTGTCAGAGTTACTTAGTGTCTGTGAAGGATATTGATAAAGAGGCCAAACCATTAACCAAGTTAGATGTGGCAAAAGAGTTTCCACACATATTTCTAGATGATTTGACGAGATTGCCACCGAACTAAAAGACAGAGTTTGTGATAGACTTACTCCCAGGGTCGGCATGTCAAAAGCCCCATACCGCATGGATCCCACAAAGTTGAAGGAACTAAAAGTACAAATACAAGACTTTTTTGGGAAGGGATTCATTAGACCTAGTTTGTCCCCATAGGAGCACCAGTACTGTTTTTAAGAAGGATGAAAGTATAAGGTTGTGCAATGATTACTAGGAGGTTAATAAGCTAACCATCAAGAACTGGTATCCTTTGCCAAGGATTATAATCTATTTGACCAATTGCAGGGTGCTAAAGTATTTTCCAAGATCGACCATAGATCAGGCTACCATCAGCTCAGGATCAAGGGTAGTGATGTAAAAAAGATAACTTTTAGATATTGGTATGGACACTACGAGTCCTTGGTAATGTCTTTCGAATTGACTAACGCACTGGATGCATTTATGGACATGATGAACCAGGTATTCTAGGTTGTTTTGGACAAGTTTTTAATTGTGTTCATTGATTACATCTTGGTATATTCCAAGAGTTGAGGGGAACATGCCGTCCAACTAAGACTAGTATTACAACATTTGAAAGAGAAGCAACTCTATGCCAAGTTCAGCAAATATGAGTTCTGGCTTCCCCAAGTGGCATTCCTAGGCTACATTGTCTTGGCTCCCTCCCACTCCTCTACCCCCACTAATATTTCCACTGAAGGTGGTTGCAAATCATCTACCCTTCCTGCCCCCTCTTTTGTTATTCTTCCAATGTGCTCCAATGTCTCTGGTTTGGTCGGTGGATCCGATATGGATATCGATCTTTTTTTTGGGGGGGGGGGGGGAAATGTCTCCTTTACTCGCTTATCGGAGCACATTTCTAATCTTCTAACGGAGATCCCCAATACCACACCCATCCCAGTGTTAGCCTCTGAACCTTGTCCTCCCCCAGCTACCCAATTACCATCACATCCCATTTTCATTAACCAGCCAATTCCCACTCCTCAACTTACTTCCCTGCCTTCTTCTTCTATGCCACCACCCCTCACCTCTTCTTCCCTAGAATCTTATATGCTTCACCTCTAGAGGTAAAATCCCAACACATTGCAATGGCTGATGAAGCACCCCATGTAAGGAAAGATGATAGGTTTGTATGCTCTCAAGGCGGCTATCCACCCAGCCTATTCTAACTACTACAAACCCCAAAACCATTACATCTCTTTTCGAATCTGATTTTTTTATCAACAGTGAAGGTTTGTCGGGAAAAAAGGGGGATATATGGTGTTTAATTTCTCACTCTATCTCTTCCACCAATCCCTACTTTGGATCTTGTTTCATTGCCACAATCATTCTCTCCCCTCTACAACTGGATGATGATAGGTTTGTATGCTCCCCCGCAACCTTTCTTAAGGAAAGATGCTTGGTAGGAACTTTTTGACTTCATCTCAACCATCAATATTCCCTTCATCATTATTGGAGATTTCAATGAGATTATTTGTCAAGACGATAAGTTTAGTGGATCCCCTTTCTAACCATCCAATTCTTCCACTCATCTTGAAAACCTAATTATTTCTTTCAACCTCACTGAGATAAAACTACCTAACAATCATTTCACTTGGTCCAATAAACGGAAACCACCCAAACTCATCAAAGAAAGTCTTGACAATCTCCTACGTGGCTCTCCCTATTCCCCAATGCTCGTCTCACTAAGCTTTCTCCTCTTGGATCTGACCATAATCCTATTTTCCTGCACACTCAGCCATCCCTTCCCCATGTCAAGAATATTTTTCACTTTCAAGATGCCTAGACTGTCCACCCTGAATTCTCTTCTTTTTTTTGGGAGAGCTGGAACTCCATTGATCATGATCAGTTGACCACTAAATTGGCTTGCCTCAGCAGAATTCTCTCTAACTGGAATAGAACATACTTTGGGAATATTAATAATCTCAAATCAACCCTTTTTGAATCACATTGTCTTGAAGAGGATTCTATTGATGATTTTAGGGATGCAGATATTTCTGCTCTCTCTGAGAAACTTCAATGGATCCTGGAAGCTGAGGAAATCTTCTGGTTCCAAAAATCCAGGAAGATCTATGTTTCCCAGGGATATCGCAATATTAAATTCTTTCATGCCATGGTCAAATTCAACCTGTAAAAAAAAAAAAAAAAAAAAAAGAAAAAAGGAATATAAAGTCTATCAAAATCAGAGATGGGAAGGTTATTGTTAACCCATGTCTTATGGCCAATGAATTCGTCTCTTCTTTTATCCTCCCCTTTCAACACATCCAACCCTTTAAACCCATCTTTCGTCGAATGTCTCTTCCCCCTATCTTCAACCCTTAGGAAAGCAATTCTTTGCAACTCATTCCTTTCCTTGAGGAGATCAGGAAAGTTGTTTTCTCCACTGGGGCCTACAAAGCTCTGGCACCTGATGGTTTCCAGGTTGTTTTCTATCACAAATTTTGGGGCCTTATTTATTTTGATGTTTATAACATGGTGACCATTTTTTCCGAGATATTTTCCTTCCTCCTAGAACAAATCACACTCTTGTTTGCTTAATTCCCAAAAAAGAATCGGTTTCCTTTGTGGAAGATTTTAGACCTATAAGATTGTGTAATGTGTCTTATAAAATAATTGCAAAATCCTTGCAAATAGACTTAAAGGTCTACTTCATAAATTCATATCCCCTTGTCAATCTGCTTTTGTCCTAGGTAGGTAGATTTCTAACAATATCTTTATTGCTCGTGAAATCTTCCACTACCTCAAAAACATCAAAGGAAGAATGGGCTACGTGGCCATTAAGCTTGATACGGCAAAAGCTTATGATAAATTGGAAAGGGCTTCTCAAGGGGCATCTTTGATTTTCTAAGTTTTGGAGATAAATGGGGAGACCTATTTAGTTATTTAATTAGATCCTCTTCCTTCTCCATTAAGCTTAGGGGCTCTGCCTACAATTTTTTTGAATCCACAAGAGGTATTAGACAAGGATGCCCCCTTAGTCCTTTCCTTTTCATTGTGTCAATGGAAGGTCTGTCAAGATTACTTTGTACTTATAAAGACCTTAATCTTTTCAAGGGAATCAAGGTAGCTAGACATGCTCCTAAAATTTCGCATCTGTTCTTTGCTAATGACACTTTTATTTTTTGTCGTGCCACCCCGGAAGATGTTTCTTTCACTAAATGCATTATTGATCTTTTCTCTGATCTATTAGGATTATCTATAAATTTTAAAAAAAGTGGAATTTTCTTCAACTCTAATGTCTCTAGCACCTGCAAATATAGTATTTGCAATATTCTCAATATAAATGAAATGGACAAATCTGTTGTTTATTTGGAAAGCTAATCTTCTTTCTTTCGCAAGAAGAACTATGTTACTACAATCAACTCTTGCATCCATCCCTTCATACCTTATGTCATGTCTCTCTTTCCCAAAATTGTCAATAAAAAACTTGATTCTATTTATTCGCATTTCTGAAATGGGAATAACCAAGGGAAACCTAATTGGTTGGCAAAAGATTTGCAGACCTAAATCTCAAGGAGGGCTTGGTCTGAGAGACTCTGAAACTCAAAATAAAGTCTTATTAATTAAGTTGGGATGGAGACTACTCACTGAAGATAAGGTTCTATGGACCCAGATTCTTCCCCATAAATATTTTCCTAGTAGGTCCATTTTTCACCCCACAACACTAAAGAAGAAAGGATCAATCATCTAAGGAAGCATTGTAAGTATCCTCCCTACTCTCCAAAAAACGGTTATCAGGAAGATTGGAAATGGGTTAACAACTCACTTTTGGAATGATCCTTGGATACCAAACAACCCATGCTTTGTATCCCTTTCGAATAATAGAACCTTTAACACTCCACCGGTAATGGTAAGTGATGCTATCTTTAATAATACTTGGAATACTAGCATGCTTGTCTCTTTCTCCCTCTTCCAGTAGCAAACAGTATTTTAAATATTCCTATTCAGTCCTACGATTTTTGGTGGTGTCATCTGTCTCACAATGAAAACATTATTGTTAAGATGGCAGCTAAATACTTGAAGGCTACTTCGATTTCTAACTTTACTGAGAATTCCAACAGGTGTCATTGTTCCTCTTTGTGCTCTCATTGGTGGCGATTCTTCTGGAAACTGGACTTACACCTAAAATTTAAATTCTTTTTCTGGAGACTTTCTTGGAGGATCCCCATAAAAGACTTGTTGGAGAGATGGATGATATCAGACCCCACATGCGGCTTCTATCATTCATATCAAGAAACAACCTGGCATACATTTCTCTCTTGCAACATTATCAAGAGAAATTGGGCGTCGAGCTCATTGGGGATACGCACCGATCACTTTTCTGCACCTTCTTTCCAACATCTCATGATGCATCTCTTTAATTCCAACACTATCCCTACCACTTACATGGAGGATTTTTTGTGAATTTTTATAATTATTTGTTATTTTATTTGGAAGCATAGGAACTCGATCACCTTCTCGAAGGAAAAGGTAAACCGAAGCATTATTTTGAGGAATGCAGGATTTTGGATTGATGACTTATATCAAGCACAACCCCATGCTTCAGATACCCCAAGCCCTTTTACCAGGACACCTCCAACCCCTAACACAAACAATGTCATACTAGTTTGCTCAACTTTTTTCGATAAAAATTCTAAGTTGTTTGGCTGGCCTAATTGCTTATTTCAAAAGAATGAATGTATTTCATTAATGACAAACTATGTGATGACAGGAGACCATATTGAAACATTCACAAGGGCTCTACTATTTGGACTGAAGCAAACAAAGAAGAGGGGATGGCAGGTTGATGAAGTTTGGAGCAAGCGACTGATCTGGAACCATTATGGGATCCTACTACCACATCATGGCCTTTGCGCATGTTATCCACTCATTTTGATTTACATTTTAACCCCTGCCTTTTTTGGTTGAAGCTCAGGCCTAGCAACAACATGGTACTTTTATCAACATTTAGCTTGGCTCTCGTTATCTGCTCATTCCCAGATTAGATGTATTAACCTCAATATGGACATATTGTCTATAATATAATTTATTTTTTCGTTTTCTCATCAAATAAATAAATAAAGCTAAAAGAAAGGTTCTGCAGGAATGTAAGATAGAAGGGGAAAAGACCAAAACAAAGCTTTAAGAAGTAAGCGCCTTTTGGGGAACACAACCCTGGTTTTACTAGCAAATAAGTTCGTTCTTCTGCTTGGAACAGACAGAACTATACCAAAAAAAAAAATCCTTTGATTGATCACAATTGACATAAAAAAATTCAGGTGGAGAATCACAATCCACTACCCTACCTTCAATCAAAATCTCAAGGAGAATGGGCTAGGTGCAAGAGATATCAACTCAATATGGTAGGACTGCAATAATCGCCAAGGCCAGAAGAACAAGGGAGAATACAATCCAGAATAGAAACATGCCAAAAACGGACAGGAAAAAGAATAAGAGAACGGAGAAATAAAGGAATAACTGAGAAAGAAAATCATATCGCAAGGAAGAAGAGAACAAGCACAGCTCCACATCCGGGCTTCTGCATCTTTTTTTTTTTTTTTTTTTTTTTTGCTGCCTGTCACTTCATGTGCAACTTGGCATAAATCAAACCAACGTGAGAGCCTTAATGTTGTAATGTGGTAGCGGAAGCTAAAGCTGGTACCAATCCAATGGCGAATCCTAACCTTTAATAGACAAGTCTTACGACAGCTAAGAAAACCGGTAGCTCTCATAATAACATTGCTTTTGTTACAATGTTACTCTTATGTAATTACTACCAAAAAGAAAGACAATTAGCCATTGAGAAAAGTACCTTGAATTGAGAAAATAATATATTTTAACACCTCCGACTACATACAACCTTGCAGTTTAAGCACAATATCTCAAAAAGGGCATACCTAGTGCACAAGGCTGCCACCACCGTTGGTCATAATGTACACAACCTTATCTTCACTTCATGGAGAGGCTGTTTCCAACTTGAACACAACCATTAGGTCGCAATGGAACAACCTTATCGCTGGCTGCTCTGCACCCTTAAGCACAATAACTCACTGGACCCCAAAATCCTTTCTTTATAGATTTTACAAAGACCAAGAATAGGTTGGTTGCACTTCAGAGATAACATGGCGAAATTAAATCAGTAAAATGACTAAACAAAAGAATAGATTATAAGCTACAAATGCGAAAGACCTTGATTAAAGTAATGTATCTGGAATAACATGAGCCACGTCAAAACTCAAAATTAGGTTTAAAAATGAAATTTGAATCTCCACCAAAATCCAAAATATAGAGTAACGTAACTACCCCTATAACTGGATCTATTTGTCATTATCTAATGGTCTTCTGACACAAGACTTCGACCATGTCCTTGCATCCTCTCTTCTGTAGCCGCAGAGGTACTTTTCAGCACTGTAGCAGCTTCTAGTTTTCCAATAGTAAATGGTCCAAAAAGCCCTCTTCCCCAAAAGTAATTTTTCCTTTCCTTCCTTGTGGAAAACTATCAGAGTGTAGGGAGCGAGACCACAGCAGTTTTTATGGACCTGTGACAATAATATGACATCACGCAGAGCTATTTACCAAATTAGCCCATAAGGGGGAAAAAAGAAGAAAATTGAGTAGGATAGAATGAGGTAACAGAGAAGAGGTTTCAATCCAGGTTAATCTGCACATTGAGCCATTGAGGTACCCTGAACAGGGTGGTTTAATATCAATCTCATAAAATAGAACATTTAATGACATATATATGACATGTAGAACATTTAATGCAAGAACATCTCAAAATAGAACATTTAATGACATGTATATATATATATATACACACATTACTTGATACAGACTTCCAGCAAGAAAAGAAGACGAAGAAACTATTATTTTGGGTTTGATTTGATTTTCTGGGTCAACTTGAACCTACGGTTCAATACTGGTTCAATTTAGACTAAATTTTTAGTCCCCTATAGGTTATATGGGTCAGAGGCTTAGCATTTTAGGGTTTTCAATTGTAATGGGTCAATCCTATGAATCCAATTATGAGGGATTTGAGGCCTATACAGGATTAAGTGGTTAGTTTCTATTTTGTAATAGTCCAGAAGCCTTCTATTTTGTTTTCAATAAAACTCTCTTGCTTGTGCATGGATAGTTATTATTCTGTATTGTTTGCAAGGTTATAAATGTAGATAGGGATCATATTACACACGATTTTGAAAAACTACAGCTCTATTTGTGTGTGTGATGCAGAATGTTCTTGCAAGAAGCATTAGCAACCTTGGTGGGATGCCAAGAGGACTGGTGAAATGATGGTCAACTTCTAGGTGGGAGGCCTTGTCCATATCAATCTTCCTTCGTCAATCTTCTTATTTCTCCTAAAGTGAGATTCGCATTCAACTTACTTTTTTGGTTATCTTCTGAACTACTATTCTGATTTATAACCATTGACATTACTTTCTCAGTTTCAGACTTGGTTTCTATTGTCAAAATAGCCTTCAATCGAACCACTCGATTACTTTTGTTGTGGGCAGTTAACTGCATAGTTTGAGTGGTGCTGCAGCCTTGTTCTATTCTCTACTGTCTATTTTAATGCAAGTTCAATATAAGATTGAATAGAAAACCCAACCCAAATAAATAACTCCAACATTGTACTAACATACACAAACAACTCCCAAACTAGTAACAGAAACTCAACAACATAAGCCTATCGGCTAGGGTTGAATGGATATAAAAGTCCAGCAAGCAAATCAACTCTATTCTGGTAAATCACTGAGACTCTAATAATACCCAGAATAGCTCTGAAAATCTGAGATCAAACCCCAGTAATAGATTGAAAGTATAGACAGAATATTGATACCTTAGATCTGGAAAAATTAGGTAAAACCTGAGAAATTCAAGAACTACTAGAGTACCACCCAGGAGGAGCTGAAACTTGAACAAAAGTGGAGTATGATGTTCTCAACAAACCCTCAAAATTAGGGGGCCTGACTAGATGGCTGATTGTTGAGATATGCTGGTTCTTGATTGAAGTCATGAAATAGGAAACCTTCAATAACTTGATGTGGAAACTTCAGAAGGGAGAAAACAAGATGGAAAAAAGGCTCACAACGGAACTCTCATTGAGCGATTGCTGAGCTCTCTCTCCTTCTGCACTCGCTGCGCTCTACCCCCATCCTCAGAAGTCACACCCATGGTAGGTAGCAGCGTTAGGGTGCAATCCCTAGCAGATATGTAACACCCCAACCTCATTAACCTTGGCACAATGTTGTCCTCTTTGGCCCATGGGCTTGAAGGCTTTAAAACAAGTTGTGCCATGTTAAGGAGGTTAAAAATTATTAACCAGCCCAACAACCTCCCCATAGGTGATGTGGAACTAAAGTTTATACACCCTCATTAATCTTCCAAACCCCAAAGTACTAAGTACTAAGTCTGTCTCTTGGTGGAGAACCCCTCAATGATCTCCCAGGCGGATCCGGTACACTTGCTGCATCTTGGATGTCACAAGGTGAATATCACCTATCTTCTCTC
This sequence comes from Macadamia integrifolia, assembly GCF_013358625.1. Lineage (NCBI taxonomy): Eukaryota > Viridiplantae > Streptophyta > Magnoliopsida > Proteales > Proteaceae > Macadamia > Macadamia integrifolia. The sequence goes on along the minus strand of NC_056564.1, from coordinate 13,540,488 downwards.
TCAATCTCTCTCCCATTCCCCAATTCCCTTTATACTCCCTCCTATCTCCGATTTTCTCTCCCATCCCCCCTTTTCTCTCTACCTCACTAAGCCCTTCCCTGCACAAATTATACCTTTACACCTTCTCTCCCCATCCCCATCCCCATCCCCATCCCCAAATATCTCCATCCCATGTCATTCCCCATCCCCGAATCCCTGCCTACTCTCACTCCCCACCTCCCGAGTATCCCGTCCACCCCCAAGTATCTCTCCACCATCTCACCTCTAATCCCTCCCCTCCTCTCACCCCAAACCCTCTCTCAACACTCCCACACAAGGGCAATGCTAACAAAAAAAAAAAGATGGTCGGAACTAGGGGTGTAAATTTGGCCCTGACAGCCCGAAACAGCACTAACCCGCCCTGAGCCTGAACAAGGCCTAGGGTAAGTTTTCTAACCCCGGGTCAGGGTTGGGTTGGGCCCAGGTTAAGGCCATCCCAACCCAACCCTGACTTTTAACCCTCATTATAATATATATATATATATATATGTTGCTTTTACTTCGTTAGTTCTACATATTCTTATAATAAATACATTTATTGTAACGTCGGTTATAATATAATATATTATAATGTTACATGAACACACCGCTCACATTTTTAATTTAAAAAACCGTATACATAATATATTATAAGTATAAACCCATCACCTACTTTTGATTTTAAAAATCCATTGGAATGATGTCTCATTTGGCATAGATGTATGATAGAAAAACAAAATAAATGGGACAGACGTAAGAACCCGACCCAACCCGGCCCGCCCTGAGGGCGGGTTGGGGTTGATTTTTTCCAAGCTCGGGCCCAATTAAAGGGATACAGGGTGGGGTTGGGCTTGGGTTTTAAGAAACCTGGCCCAACCCATCCCTGTTTCACCCCTAGTCCGAACCCTATTCACTTCATTACGTGGCCTCTCCACCTCCCACTATCACTGACCCTTACCCTATGCACTCTCTCCCAATCCACAACCCTATTCTCGAGGCTCTCACACATCCCTGTACCCACACCCCTCCTCCCTCCTTTTCTTAGTGGCAACAAGGCCTGAGACAGCTCTACAGTACATTTTCTTCGGCACCGTATGGTGGAGAAGGGCCAGTTATCCTTCACCCTACTATAGGGTATACTATAGGGTAAGACTTTTGGCTTAGGCTGGTGCAGATCACTGGTAACCATTTCCCTTTCCTCTTGTCTGGTTGTCTCCTGGGTTTCATGTATGGAACCTTGAGGTGATGCAGCACTGGTACATCGATTGGGTTTCAAACTGAGTCCATATAATGGATTTATTTGATTCCAATTGCCAACCTATATCCTGTCCAAGGATATCCATCAGTGCCAGTTATTTGGGGGGAGAATATAGCTGTTGACTTTGCTGATTTGGAGGGAAATAATTCCAGGTCGACCAGCCTCATTTGGAGGATATCAACAGTTAAGGGAGAAGATAATTCCCAAATCTCGTGAGCCCCATGGCCAGCTAGGAATTTGCTTGGCTGTATACTTCCTTACGGTAGAGTTTTTGGAAGGATTTCAGGAGTCAAATTCTGGTTTACATGGAGAATAGTCAGGAGTAGATTTTAGAAGCAATTTGACAGCTTGCGGGAGAAAATATCTCCCTAGATTTTGAATATTTGCGTGAGATTCCAAGAAGAGCCAGCTTGCAAAGAAGACCATTCCAAAAGAACTGCTGCCTTGCCTTGAAGACCAAGACAACCTTTTATGTCTTAGTTTCTATTTTTATTTTGGGTATTTTTCTTTTAGTAAGCAATAGATTAGAGTCCGTCATTAGGATTCTATTTTCTTGTAACCAATTAGGTAGTTAATTAGTTTCTAAGCAGTCCACGGTTTCCTATTTTGTAATTTCAGTTGCTTATTAATACAAGCTATAGGGGAGACCAGAAAAAAAACGATGGAGTAAAGAAAAGAGCACTTCAGCTTGGAAGCTGTGAGATATGTGTTGAATAATGAGTTAGAGATATGTATTGAATCATGTAATTAATGCTGCAGGGGCATTTTAGGCCTTTCCCCCTCCACCGACCCTAATTAATGAGGGGTTGTGGATGGGGGGCCATACTTGTGTATTTCCTTTTGTCTTGCTTATTATAAATTAAGGCTCAAGTGATCTTATTATTCACTCAAGCATTCTACCCTAATTTGACTGTTAACATGGTATCAAAGCCACTTTTCTGATCTAGGTTTTTTCAGCTTTCCCTTCTCTTCTTCCTAAATCACAAGACTCCATCCCTTCTCAACCTCCACCTTCTTTCTCAACCTCCATCTTCTCTTCCTTTGTCTCCCTAATTTCCCATAGGGCAGCACTATGAGGTGATTCATATAGATCTAGTTGCTGTCCTACACATTACCTCAGTATTTTAAACCCTAAAACCCTGCTAGTTAGCAATTGGAGTATTATTCCCTACCTTGTGATTTTATATTATTCCCTTCTTAGGGTTTGATTCTTTCTTCTATTAAGATCAAACCTCCTCTTGAATATCAAGCATTGCACCTTGAAGAAATATCCATCATTGGTTGCAAGATTGAAGACCATACCCATCTACGATTTCTACAAAACCCTAACTCCATCAAATTTTGGGATTCCCCTCTCATATACAGTTGATTTTTTGAGATCCTCCCCACCCCTAGAGAGAAGATCGACCCTACTTGTGGCACCATCTGCCAAGTTTTGGTGTGTGATCTCTCTTCTTCTCTGAAGTTTGGGTTTCCTCCCCAAACCCTAATTTGTCCATCTCATTAGTCCCTTATCAGAAGCAAGTTATATTTGGAGTGATTCGATACCCCTACAGGGCAACTCGATCCAAGTTTGTTTGAACACTTTCTGATGGCTGTTTTTGAAGATTTTAGATTTTTCCCTATCATTGTCGATTTCTCCTTGGTGCCATCATGTTTAAAGTAATTACTTCAACCTCAGGATCTGATGGGCAAGGTCACAATGGATACATACCATTTGGTGCTTCTTCTGTGAAATTGGAGGGAACTAATTATCTCATATGGTCCAGAACTACCTACCTCACTATTGCTGACAGAGGTCTCACCAGACACATCACAGGCAAATCAATGAAATCCTCTGCAGAGGGCACTCCTTAGGACAAATGGATCACCAATGACTCTGGTAATGGCTATTATGATCAACTCTATACATCAATCTATCTCTAGAGGATTCTTGTTGTTAGAAATTGCTTCTCAGATCAGGGCTGCTGCCAAGGAAACCTATGGACATACAAGGAATGATGCTCAGGTATTTGATCTTCGCAAGAAAGTTCATACCACTACTCAGAAGGACCTCTCTGTGTCCAAGTACTATGCTGAACTTCGAACCCTGTGGTATGAGCTTGATCACTTTGCAGACTATCAATCTTCCAGTGCTGAAGACATTGCTCCCTATACAAAGCATGTCGACAAAATCAGGGTGTATGATTTCTTGGTTGGTTTGGATGTTGAGTATGATCAAATCCATGTCCAGGTACGATTTGTGTCCAGGTAATTAGTAGATCTCTCTTCCTACTCTAGAACAATCTTTTGCACTAGTTCATACGAAGGAGTGTCGTCGCAACTCTATGCTTCATCCTCTCACTATTGAAAAATCAGCCCTATAGACTGGGGTTCCCCTACTACTAAAGGAGCAAATCGTACTAGTGATACTACCAAGGAGATTGTTAAATGTGAACACTGCAACAAGCAATACCATACCAAGGCAACCTGTCGGAAGCTTCATAGAAAACCTGCTGATTTTGAGGCAAAGGATGCTCGTGGTTGATCTAAAAACAAAGACACAAGCTGAGACTGTAGACACCCAACCTGCAACTGCAGATATAGGCCGCTCCCAGGAGGAACTCCATGCTTTCAAACATATGCTAAAGGCTTCTAATTCATCAACTCCTACCAATTCAATCCCTTCATGTTCCAACTTTGGTCATTCAGGTATTTTGTTTGGTAGTCATTGTGCTTTAGTAGTCTCCAGTCTCTAGATCATTAACTCTGGTGCCACTGATCATATGACTAGTTCCTCCCACCTATTTCGCCCGTATTCAGCCAACTCAAGCAGATATAAAGTTAGGGTAGTAGATGCACCCTATCATCTGTCTTCGGAAAGGAATCTATTCAGTATTCTTCCTCTATCACTTTATCTTCAGTTTTACATATCTCTAATTTTACTACTAACTTGTTATCCATTAGTAGCTGTATTAGTGACTTAAACTATAAAGTAACATTTTTCCTTCTCATTGCACCTTTCAGGATCTAGTATTGGGGAAGGCAATTGGATGTGGTAAGGTGTAGGGTGGTCTTTATTTGCTTAATGATGGCTCTCTCTATGGTTGTAGTTTCTACTACCACTCAACTACACTCTGCTTCCTCTGATTTATATCAATGGCATTGTAGTTTAGGATACACACCTATTGGAACCTTATCTCTTTTATTTTCGCATTTAGTTAAATAATGTAATAGGGATAAATTTTTGTTTAGGCTTATATTTTGACAAAACAGACTCGTTCCAGTTATTTATCTTTAAATAAAAGTTCTTCAATCTTTCATTTGGTTCATTCTGATGTGTGGGGTCCGTCTCACCGGCCATCTATTTCTGGGAAACAATGGTTTTTGTCTTTCATTGATTGTCACTCTAAAACTACCTGGTTGTATATGATGCAACACAAAAGTGAAGTTTTCAGTTGTTTTCTGCGGTTCCACAAGATGATTCAGACCCAGTTCAATGCCACTCCAAAGATTGTTTAGAGTGATAATGGAACAGAATATATGGAGAGTCGGTTTCAAAAATACCTTACTGACTATGGGATCCTTCATCAAACAAGCTATGCTGGTACTCCAGCTCCAAATGGAGTGGCTGAACGCAAGAACAAGCATTTACTGGATATTGCCCGAGCCATGACGTTTGCCAGACAACTTCCCTTTCAGTACTGGAGTGATGATGTCCTCAATGTTGCTTACTTGATCAACCACATGCCTACTCGAGTTCTAGATTCCCGGACTCCTGTTAATGTTCTTTAAGGGGATTCATCCCTTCTAGTACCTCCAAATATGTTTGGGTGTACTTGCTATGCTAAAAATCATCTCTCACTAGGAAAATTGGATCCTCATAGCATTAAGTGTATCTTTCTAGGTTATTCTCCTACACAAAAAGGATACAAGCGTTACCATGCTCCTACTTGGTGTACTTCGGTAACGATGGATGTGTTTCATGAATCTATTGGTTACTACTCGCCACATCTTCAGGGGGGAGTCTACTATTAATAGTGAAAAGGTGACTCCGAATCTACTTGCTCCACCAGTGTATCCACCATTCTCCTTAGAAAGTCCTTCTGTTCAGAAAGTGAATAAGAAGACAGAGATTAGTGTTCCAATTCAAGGGGAGATAGAGACTACTATTACAGCTCAAGGGAGATGACTCCTGTCCAGAGAACTATTGGTGAATTTTAGAGACAGATTGATGATTCAACTCTTCAGGTCTATCGTAGGGGCCACACAGGTAAGCAACTTTAGACCATCACAACCCCTACAACACCTTTACACATCCCCTCACCAGCCCTCCAAAGCCAACTGAGTTATTACTTCAAGTATAATTTAGTCTTCAAGCCAACCTATTGCTTTGAGAAAAGGCACTAAGACTTGTACTCAACACCCCTCCCATGTTATTTCGTATGATTCCCTTTCTCCCTCCTATCGTGCTTTTGTGTCTTCTCTTTCTTCTGTTAGTGTTCCCCAAAATTGGCAGGAAGCTCTTGCAGATGGAAATAGGAAGGGTGCAATGGTGGAAGAAATGGATGCCCTAAAACAAAATGCTACGTGCGAACTTGTGACTCTTCCTCTTGGAAAAAAACCAGTCGGTTGTAAGTGGGTGTCTGTGAAGCAGAAGATAGGTGGCTTTCTAGACAGGTACAGGGCAAGGCTTGTGGCTAAAGGGTTCACTCAAACATATAAAATTGACTACCAAGATAAATTTGCATTGGCTGCCAAATTAACCTTTGTACGAGTGTTGCTCTCCTGTGTTGTGAATCTTCCTCTTGGAAAAAATCCAATCGGTTGTAAGTGGGTGTTTATGGTGAAGCAGAAGATAGGTGGCTTTGTGGACAGGTACAAGGCAAGGCTTGTGGCTAAAGGGTTCACTCAAACATATGGAATTGACTACCAAGATAAATTTGCATCGGCTGCCAAATTGACCTCTGTGCGAGTGTTGCTCCCGTGTGCTATGAATCTAGGATAGGATCTCCAACAACTTGATGTCAAGACTGTTTTCCTCCATGGAAAGCTTAATGAGGAAGTGTACATGGGCATTCCACTAGGTTTCTCCAATAAGGGAACTCAGGGCAAGGTCTGTAGGTTGAAGTGTACTCTCTATAGATTAAAGCAATCACTTAGAGCGTGGTTCGGGAGATTTCACAAGGCGATGACATATTTTGGGTACAACTGTATAAGCAGAGTAATGTTGACCACACAATGTTCATCAAGAGGTCCGGTGACAAAGTTACTGATCTCATCGTCTATGCGGATGAAATCGTGAAGACATGGAATGATAGTGCTGAGATTGGTCACTCAAGGACTTTCTTAGTCAAGAGTTTGAAATAAAGGATCTTGGAAAACTAAGGTACTTTCTTCGGATTGAAGTGGCTCAATCTTCAAAATGCATATTTCTGTCCCAGAGGAAGTACATCCTTGATCTACTATTAGAGACTAGTTTATTGGTACGTCATCCTTCTGATGCTCCTATAGAAGCTAGTACATGGTAAGGAAAAAGAGGGTGAACCTATTGACCAAGGGCGCTACCAATAGTTGGTAGGAAAACTGATCTAACTCTCCCATACTCGGCCTAAAATTGTTGTGGCTATCAGTTTGGTGAGTCAGTTTATGCATGATCCCTATTCCTCCCATATGGAGGTAGTTCTACGTATCTTGAGATACTTGAAGTATGCTCTAGGAAAAGGGATTCTTTCCCTCATGAGCATCTCAGAGTTGAAGCCTATATGGATGTTGATTGGGCTGGATCACCTAACAGAAAATCCATCCCAGGTTATTGTATCTTCGTGGGTGGGAATCTTGTTATTTAGCATAATATGGTGACTAGATCCAGTGCTGAAACAGAGTTTCGTGCTATGGCTAAGGGATTTGTGAGTTGTTGTGGTTACGTATACTATTTGATGATATTGGTGTACCTGTTCGTCTTCCAATGATGCTCTACTATGATAACAACGTTGCTATTAGTATTGCTCATAATCCAATACAGCATGATCGTACCAAACATGTTGAAATTGACACACTTCATTAAAGAGAAGTTAGATGCTGGTTTGATTTGTGTTCTCTTAGTGAAGTTTGGTGATCAGCTAGCTGATGTGTTCACTAAGGGGTAAGCAGGAAAAATGTCCCATTCTTGTTTAGTCAAGTTGGGCATATGTGATATGCACCAACTTAAGGGGGAGTGTTGAATCATGTAATTAATGTCGCAAGGGCATTTCAAGCCTTTCCCCCTCCACCGATCCTAATTAATAAGGGGCGGTGGATAGGGGGATACTTGTATTTCTCCTTTTGTCTTGCTTATTATAAATAAATGCTTGAGTGATCTCATTATTCACTCAAGCATTCTACCCTAATTTGGCTGTTATGTTGGTTCAATGCCAACATATGTACATTATTGTGATGGGAATCTGATGTTATAAACTCTTGAATTTAATGACTTAAATTATTTGGACTCGTGTTATTTTCAATATATAAATAAATTCATTAAGTGCTCATAGCTTGCTATTTGATATTTTAGATGTTATCGGATTTAAAAATGCATTTTTTTATCGATATTAAGGTTTTGTTTCCTCATACTCAGTAAGCTTCTCTCCCAAGCTTACCCAATTCATTAATCCTCCAAATGTAGTGAATCAAGAAGCTTTGCTTGTATAGAGATTGCACTATGCACATTGATGGAGATGCTTCCCAGATTGAATATGTTGACTTTATTTGAATTTTATTTCCTTTATTGGGAACAATTGTAATATATATGGAATTGCAATGTTACTTAGAATTAATAAATGAGGTTGTATTTATGCTTAGCGGTGGCGCCAACATCGCTATAGACATTGGCCATTTGAATTTTATATTAAAATCAGTTTAAAGGTTATATAAGTCTTCCACTATGTTTGTTTATGATGATGTATTGATCGAAAGTGGAGAATGATGTTCTCAAAAAACCTTCAAAATTAGGGCTTGACTGGATGGCTGATTGTTGAGATATGCTGGTTATTGATTGAAGTCATGAAATAGGAAACTTTAGGTCATGAAACAGGAAACCTTCAAGAACTTGAGATGGAAATTCCAGTAAGGGACTCATACCCTGATTGAAGGCAGCTCTTAAAGGCCTGACCAACTCCTCCAAAACCCACCTTAAACTGATGCTGACGGGCTGAGATCTGCTCACTCGAAGTTGCCTCAGTTTCTGGAGAAAACCCTGAACCACAGGTCTTGGCCTTGGTCTGGAAATCCAAGCGGTAATAGCAAGATGGGGCTTAATGTTGTTCTTAAAAAGGCTGATGATCAAGTCTCAAACAAAGCTGATAACACTCAGGAATTAATGGAAATAAAAGAAAGGAGAAAAGAGACACGCAGAAGCTAGGGCTTGACCCTAGTATGACATCAAATAGAGTTGTTTGGAGAGCAAAGATCCATATCGCCGACTGTGTTTAGGTGGGTTGACCTGGAGATGTTGCATTGCCTTATTTCTTTTCTATATCCTTTCCCCCTTTTCTCTCCCATTCCTTCTTTCTTTTTCTTTGACAGATCCATGTAGCCGACCCCATTTAGTTGGGAAAAGGCTGAGTTGTTGCTGTTGTTGTAAAAGGAGAAAAAGAAAATAGCTGGGGGAAGAAGAAGAAAGGGATTATTGGGTCGAGTCTCTCACTCTCCCTTAGGCATCTCACCCACTCAAAGGCCACTCACCCCAGCTGTATCTCACAGCCAATCAGTTTGTAAACAAACATCTTTTCATCACTCCCAATCATGTAGGACCTCTAAGGTAACATTACATTATATAGGCTTAAGACTTGCCTCACAAGGAAAGAACAAAAATAGAAACAAATTGGAAAAGGAAACAAGCAGAAAACGAAGCTAATAAGAAAGAAAGCCTCTAGAAGACTTCCTTGTACAAGAAGGGAAAAAAAAGGTTAATAAATTGAAAAAGTAAACAAAATCAGCTAAGTCTTCACTCTCCTAAAACTTCCCAAATCGATTCCTCTTCCTGTCTTGCTTTGCTGCCCAAGACTTGACTAAAGATGAAGAATCTTCCAAATATATTCTCACAAGGAAATTTTTTTCTGGCTGTGACACTGTTCACATGAACAGTGCTTTGACCTTTTAGAAGTTCACATCCTAAAGGAAACTCTTCAACTAAGCTCTCCATGCTGGGCCCCACAAGGTCTGAGAAGAATCTTCCAAATAACTCTTCTCGAAGGCCATTATTAGGCTGGAATCACACCATTGATTTAAATTGATGGCCAAGATAGCTAGCTGTGAATAAACTTTGAAGTTCCTTATGAGGACTAGATCTACATCAAAGTTGCTAATTATGTTCACTTGCAATTTCATTACCTGCTTAGCTACTAAAACTTTCCGAAGATTTCACTTGCCTTCACTTTTCTTACTTTCTATGCTTCTATATGATCCATGTCGCCGACCCCATTTAGTTGGGATAAGGTCATGGTTGTTGCTGTTGTTGCTATTGTTCTATCTGATTTAGTTGCTATTTTCCTATGGTTACTAATTCTGAAATCTTGTTTTAGTAACTTACTAATTTCATAACCCCTTGATATATCCAAAATCTGACCATTGGATTAATATCCAACTTTGCTGGAGCATTCATCTCATCATCATCTAGGCCTTTCAACCAGACCCTGGACCCTATTGGGACCTGATGGAGGAGCATTCATCTCATCATCATCTAGGCCTTTCAACCAGACCCTGGACCCTATTGGGACCTGATGGAGGGCCAATAGGGGTAGGGAAGAATCCCTGAGGTGAACTCAGAGTTGTAGGGGAGGGAGAGAAGATTCGCACAAGAAGAGTGGGGGGGAGGAGAATCGCACGCCCACAAGCTTCACAAACACTCAACTCAATTCATCTTTTCTTCAACCTGTCTTCCAATTGAGAGATTACATGCATTTAAATAATAAAAGAAAACCAACATTAAAGAAAACCTATTCTAATTTGGAAACTCAATTAACTGGAAACTAAATCCTAGAAGCTATCCCCTACTTAAGTTACCAAAAATAAAAGATTGTACAAGAATAGAAATAAAATCTTAAAAGATCCTACTAGTCAAAGACCCAAATTGGATCCGGTTCATCTTTGTCTGGATACCCAGATGGGTTTGGATCGGTCCATGGGTGTGCATCTACATCAACTCCCCTGGTGTCGAGAAAAACTCGTCCACGAGTTCTGTAGAATGGGAGAATCAACACCAATTGATCAGGATCCATCTTTGCCTATATGAAGTCACCATCAAAACCATGATCAAATGCTATGAAATCCCCGACGTGAAGTTCATTGGTGAAGTAGTGACTCAGGAAAATCAATTGATCGGTTCACTGAAGAGTTCAAACAATTTAAAAGTTTCCACAAGTTGATTCTCAACTTTCGATGGGGCCATCTCATCTTCCACCATTGCTGACTCATCTTCTGGCTTGTCTACCTGTTGCTCAATGGCTGAGATCACGTAATTAAAGGTAGAGTGTGCTTGGCCTTTGATGTCTGTGCAATGTCGTTGAATCTCATAAAGCTTCTCTTTTATCAGTTGCATTTGTTGACGGTTAGTAAAAGATTTATATCCATCGGCCAAGTTTGCTATCCGGAATCACTATGGACCCACTATGGCAAGGGAAACTCAAGGAAAAGACTTAGGGAAAAACAGTAATTATATGGAAGTGTGGAACAATGGCAAAATGGTAATTAGCTGAAACTTCCAAGGGAGGGGTAGAATTGTAATATAAAAATTCAATTTGAAACAAAAGAGTTGAACATATAATGGGGAGGGGTAAACTTGGAAGAATATGTAAGAAAGAATAAATCAAAATAAGTTGAAGGAGGGGCAAATATGGAAAAAGAAAATTTAAAACAAGGGCTATGACATAAGTGGTGGGGGTAATATTAGAAACCGAGGAGTCAACTGTTTTCACAAAAGAAAGGAGTTCAACTATGAGAACAGAGGAGTGAGGAGGTCTTCTTCCTCTGGCGATGAGGAAACAGCGGCGAGAATCCAAGCACGAGGTCGACAAAGATTTGGACTTCGACTTCTAGCACAGCAAGGAGAGCTTCAGTTCATGGTACATCGAGAAGAAGAGATCAACCCATGACTAGGGAAAACCAGAGGCTTGTGGTATGAGGGCGAAAAACCAGGAATGTATTTCTTTTGGTTGATCTTGTATCTCTCGCTCTCTCTTTTCTTCTTATTCTATTATTTTCTCTTTTTGGTTGCCACAAAGAAGGGGTGGAGTCAATTGAGGGTGGTGGTGTTTCTGGTGAGAAATCAAAAGAGGGTTGAGAATGATGACTACTTTTTTCTTTTTTTTCTTTTTTGCTGATAGAAGCCTGAGACCGAGACGAAGGTAACAGAGGCTCAGTGGCTGTTTGAATGAAGAAAAAAGAGGGTTGTCTCAACAATTCTTTTTTTTTTTTTTTTGGTATAAAAAGAGTCGAACTCTTTTTTTTTTTTTTTCCACTTGACAAAAGCAAGGAGAAGAGAGGGGAAAGGGAAGGAGACAGGTTGATGGAGTGGGGAAGGCTAGGATCCTTCGGCTCTGATACCACTTGATGGAGGGCCGGTAGGAGTAGGGAAGAATCCCTGAGGTGAACTCAGAGTTGCAGGGGAGGGAGAGAATATTCGCACAAGAAGGGGGGGAAGGAGAATCGCATACGTCCACAAGCTTCACAATCTGTCTTCCAATTGAGAGATTACATGCATTTAAATAGTAAAAGAAGACCAACATTAAAGGAAACCTATTCTAATTTGGAAACTCAAATTAATTGGAAACCAAATCCTAGAAGCTATCTGCTACTTAAGTTACCAAAAATAAAAGATTGCATGAGAATATAAATAAAATCCTAAAAGATCCTACTTGTCAAAGACCCAAATTGGATCCGGTTCATCTCTGTCTGGATACCCAGATGGGTTTGGCTCGGTCCATGGGTATGCATCTACATCAGGACCTCCTTGACCAGGTTACTGAAACTTCACTTTATTTGAGTTATATTTGACCTGTGGTTCTAGAATCCAGATCACATGTTGGTTTCCTAACCCCAGCCTTTGGGCGATTAGCTAGCCACGATTACTGTACTAGAATTCAGCAACCAGTATAACAGAAATTGCCATCAGTGTTCCATAGCATAATCCAATGGAAGGTGACTACAGAGGAAACAAAGAGTTTGATGGATGATCAACCAGTTGAACAAACAAAACAAAACTTTTACAAATCTCTCCATGAAGCTGGACACTGCCAGCTTATGTGGAGGCACATAAGGAGGATGTCCGTGCATCATCTTGATTGCTATCAGTCTCTTCATTGGATAATCATGTACAAGTCTGCAGTTTGGTGAAAAAAAAAAAAAAAAGAAAAAAAAACAAACCAAAGTGTGAGCCTTCAGTGCTGCAAAGTGATATAAGCACTCCACATGGTAACCAGCTACCAATCAAATGGTGAGTTCCATTGTCCTAATGCTTTATACAAGAGACTCGAGAAGACTAAGAGAACCGGTGGCTCCATTATGACAATGCTTCCATCATAATATTACTCCATTTTGCTACCAGGTAAGAGACACATTTAACAGCTGAGAAAATTTCCCTTGAATCAAGACTCTTAATATGTCAGATAACTTCTCTGACAGCTAACAACCTTCCAAAGTTGCAATCCAAGCACCAGTTCTTGTCTGACCATATTCCAGAATCCTTTCTTTACACATTTTACAAAGAACGAGGAAATATTGTCTACAGATTAGGGCTAAGAAGGATAATTTCAAGCAGAAAAATAACAAAACACAGGAATAGTTATATAAGTAACAAATGCAGAGGACCTTGATTGAAGTCACATTTCTGGAACAACATGAGCTGCATCCAAGTCAAAAATATGCTTATCAGATGAAATATGAACCTTAACCAGAACCCATAAAATAGAGGACATATAATAATTTAGCCAGGCCTATTTGTCATTTATAACTAATGGTTCTTTCGAAATTGAACCTTGACCATTATCTGTATTGCAGTCCCATAGGTATCTGCTAAATCAAAAAATCAAAAGAGGAGCTTCCAATTGCTGCTAGCATATGGTCTGAAAGTCCTCTTCCCCAAAAGCAAATTGATGCAGACAAGTAACTTAATGTGCTTATTTCATTGGAAATAAGCCTTGGGTTGGGTTATGTATGTGTTGGGCCTTTGATCCCATGGATTTTCTTTGTAATATGCCACTTTAATGAGCCTAAAATATGGGTAGTAAGTAGGAAAACATGATTTAATTCATTAGTTTAGTTAAAGTCATTTTCTTTGTTATTTCAGTTTCCAAGTCAGTTTAGGTTTCCCAATTAGTTAAGGATTGCAATAGTTACTATTTTGTGTTCAAATAGTTATTGTTTTGCTTTTGTTTTTTTATTCAAGTTAACTATTGAAATCAAAGATTGTTTGCATTTCATTACCCTAATTTCTGAACCTAATTTCGGGCTGAAAATTACTGTTTTTCCCCTCATGGTTATTGTTTTGTTTTTTTCTCCATAGTTGCTGTCTTATTTCACTCCTAGTCTTCATTATTTGATCCTTGTCAACTGGCTACTGTTTTGATTCTTTCAAACATAGTACTACATCAAAAATCATCAATTCGTATCAGAGCCTAGCCTAACCAAGGATGGAGCCGCGTTATTTTCGTGGGGTAATTACTTCATACATACTCTTTGAATGGGCGTATGAATTGCACGTGTACTTTGACAACTACAACTTAACAGAGAAGCAATGACTTCGATATGCTTGTTCCCAAACGAGTGATTGTGCTCGAATACAATGGAGAGTCCGTGAAAGGCAACTTCGAGCTCAAGGACGTGAGCCTAAGACTTGGGAAAATATGCAATATGAGTTGGTGGGCATGTACTTATCTAAAGATGAACGAAGAAAGTACTTCCCTCCACTAGAGTCCCCTCTGAAGTCCTCTATAGATTTCCAAAGGCCATCCACAGGAGACAAGAGCATGAAAGAAGCAATAGATTGTATAGCCGCTCTTGTGCAACAATACCAGGAAGCACATCCAGAGGAGACACCTCCAATCAAAACATTTGAATCTGAAGTTGAGGTTAGTGTGGAAGAAATTTCTACCATTCCTATTGTTGAGGAAGAATTAGCTATTGATGCTCCCATCAACAAGACTTGTATGGAAGAATTCAAAAGCAATAAGGTTTCCGCAATGGACAATGATGTGACACCCTAATCTGATTTTACCCCTACTTGTGAACAGGCAAGAATACAGAGCAGAGAAAGGCAATACTAGCATGGTTGGCAGCTGTGGAATGCCAAAAAGGCAGGAGTGATCCCACCTGATCCTGTTCAGCCTGTCAGCACCACTGGAGGACTCACCAGGAAATGTGGGCAAACAGGTATTTGTTAAGCTATAAGGGATCATGCACAGAAGGGACGACAGACAGGCCAAGGGACCAAAAATACTGCCAACCGGTTGTAGTGGCAAAAAGCAAAAATGGGGCCCACAGCTTTGCAGCCCCGTTGCCCATACTTTTACCCTTATTAGGGGTGTGTTTGGTGGTTTTAAAACATCTCACTCATTGTTTAAAATATCTCTGATACGATACGATACCCCTCCAATACATATCTTTAATTTAACCGATCGATTCGACTACTGATACTAATACTGATACTTTAATCCTTGATCTTTAACATATCTTAGCGTATCTCTGATACGACACGATACCCTCCGATACGTATCTTAAATTTAGCCAACCGATACGGAGACCGATACCGATACTTTAATCATTGCATCTCACACATTGGAGATTGCAATTTCTAAATTGGGAAATAAAACATTAATTTAAAATTAACTTATAAATGGAAACCAAGGGTACCAGCCAAACAGAGCTGACCTATATAAGGGTTTATGGCTGAGAATTCAACCCTTACTTCGTTGGTTGCTGTAACAGTAAAGAAAAGAAGAAGGAAAAGAGAAGAAGAGAAGAAAAGAGAAGGAAAAGAAGGAAGAAGAGGAAGTGAGGAGAGAGTTGGTTCACCTCAGGTTATTGCTAGATCAGAACTACCCCCAGGTGAGTGGACTCACTACTACAGTTGGGTTACTTAAGTAATTTTTACATTAATTGGATAGGTAGGGTTAGGATTCTACCCAATTGTTTACTGCCAGGGGAACCCTTGTGAGCAGAATAGCTTCCCAGTAAAGAAAGGCCTAATTTATGTGGGCTATTGAGGATCCAATTGGTAGGAAACCCTGGAACTTAGGGTTTTACCAATTCAGTAGCAATATGAATAATTGGGACTAAATTTCGATAAAATTGAGCGCAGATTTGTTAAGCCCTAGAGCAGGGATTAATTCCATTATTTAGTTTTATCAATTAGGTTAATTTTTCCCTGGAAATTTCTGTTGGGAGCTTAATAAAGGCTGAACTATTTATGTTAAACCTATATTCATGGGTATTCCATCTCAATTTGGTAGCAAGGGCATGGAATATATTTCAATTCTGCAAACTACTTTAAATTCCCAGTAATTTTGCAGAATTGGGTATACCAAACCTATGTGCAGCTAATTGGATTTCAGCAATGGGTCAATAGGAATCTAACCTGTAAATTTAAACCCTATATAATCAATTCGGACCTTAAAAGGGAGACAAAATCCCAATTTGGCCAAAACAGAGAACAGCAGGGTTGGCAGATTCAGATTCTACAAAAAATAGAGGAACTGGCAGGTCCCGTTGCTGCCCTGCCGGTTGGGGTTCCAGAGGTCAATTTTGCTGTGTAAGTGATCAGTAGGTCCTGAACGCTGTGTTGGGGTCCATATACACAAGTTCCAACTGAAATAGACCCTATGGGGAATGAAAGGCAGTATATGGGATTCTGCAAATCCGGAAAGACTGTGATGTAGCAGCGCTCCAATAGATCGACCCAAACCCACTTCAGAACCCGGACCAAGACCCAGATCCAATGTGGGTTCCAAGTTACTGATTTGGGTTCAAGATCATTAGAATATTCTAGGATTTTTGTTGGGAAACATGTCCACACTCCTTGCCATGTTTTGGTGTTAACAAACAAACATACATCTTTAACTTGATTGTTAAAGTGTGATTAGCTTGAAGAAACCCTTAGAAGATCGAAGGTCGAATCAAGACATGAAGCTAAGCTTAAAGACATGAAACAGCAAACAAGAAGGAAAGAAGATGAAGGGCCAAAGAATGGAAGATTCCAGTGAAGAAGAAGACCACTAGGATAGATTAGTTATTTTTAATGTAATTTGTAATTTCCACATACTTATATGCACTCACCTCATGCATGTGCATTGCATCATATTAGAATGACCATAGAGCATGCCTTGACTAGGTATGGAAAGTCTCTAAGTGGTGTGGAACACACAGTAACCTAACTCAAGGGTATTTTAGGGAATCTTAAAGTTAGTATCAGGAGACAAATCCTTCATAAAAGCTGTAGGAAATTGAGTTGTGATTCCAGCGCAATTGATCTCAAGTCAATCCAAGGTCGGACCAAAAAGTTATAGTCAAAACAATGGTGACTGGTCAGTATGACAGAGCATGTCATGTTGGCGGTCGACCGGCTGGAAGCCCTGGTCGACCGGAACCACCCGAGACCATAGGCGGTCGACCGGACTTGTCCGAGACCATAGGCGGTCGACCGGTTGAAAGTCCCGGTCGACCGATGCCTGTCTGGAAGTACTCCAACGGCTATTTTTTTGCCTACAACGGCTCTTGGCGGTCGATCGGCTACCGATGGCGGTCGACCGGTATACCCAGAATATGTCCGTTAGAGCTTGATTCCCTACCTAAAATGCTTCACTAAGTTCACCTATAAATACCCTAATCACTCTTAATTAATTATTCATTAAGAAAGAGCTTTAAGAGCATTGTTGCAAGCATTAGAGAAGTTTATTTCTACTTGAGTTATTCTATTACACAAATCCCAAACAAGAGGCTCAAGTCTTAATCAAAGTCCTCTACTCTCTCATGTGCAAGTCAAAGCCGTAAGAGAGGACTTTACAAAAGGTGCATCACTCATCATTTATTATTCATTCTCATTTGCACCACACTTGAGGTATTCCTCTTATTCCACTATTTCTTATTTTCTGTTTTTTACAATTCTAGACTGTACTTAGGATTGTAAGGATACTCTTATCCTAAAAAGAGAAAGGTCTCTCTACCTCTAAAAGAGATTGTGAAGGCGTCTCTCTGCCTGGAAAGGAGATTTGTAAGGATACTCTTATCCGTAAAAAGATTGTAAAGGTTTTTCTTCCCTACCTACTGTATTGAAAGGGAGAACTAGTGGAATACCTTACAAGAGGATTCTTGTAGGGAGTGGACTAGACTCGAATTGAGTCGAACCACTATATATATCTTGTGTTGTGGTTGTTCTTATTTTATTTATTCAGTATTACTTTTAAATTACAATCACACTTGTGATCTATACATCGAAAAGAGTTAAATTCCACTAGTATAACCTATTCACCCCCCCTCTAGGTTATTTCAATTTTATTTGATTTAAGAATATTTGTTATCTTTTATTATAGGTTATTTTGGGGTAGCTATTAGGTAGGTAGAACTTTCTAATTTTAGTTTTATTGTGTTTCTATTTTATTAGATTTTAAATCAGGAAGTTTCTTTTATGTCAGATTAATTTCCTAGTTGGCACTTCTCTTTTTTTTTTTTTTTTAGCAACTCTTTTCCTACTTATATAAGGCCATGGGCCACAATAGTTTTTAATTGATTAATGAAGAAAAAAATTGATTGGGAAACCCCCCTGCGTGGCTGTCTTCTTCTCCCCCCCCCCCTTCTTCTTCTTCTTCTTCTCTGCGACCTCTCTATCCCCCCCCCTCCCCTTTTCTCCTCCTTATGTGAGATCTCCTCCCCTCTCTCATCTCTTAATCCCTCCTTGTCCAGTGAGGCACCCCTCTCCTGCCTTTCTTCTTTCTCCTCACTCTCTTCTTTTTCTGGTTCTCTGATACTGCATTCTTAGCAGTCCAGCAATGTTCAGGTAAGCTTCCTTGGGTCATCAACAGAGGCCGATTGGACCTGAAATTGGAATCATTGGTTCCTTTTCCTGTAGAGATTCATACCCTATATTCCCCTTCCCCAGTTCCTTCCATCCAGCGAACAATAAAGGTACTGAACCCCCTTCCCTTCTTTCTTCTGTGGGACAAATCCCCCAGCCCCCTTATCCTCTTCAGTTCCAAGGGGCTCCACTATTGATCATCAAATCAGGTATTTAAAACCAGTACTGCCCAGAATTATCTTCAGTTTCACAATCGGTTCCCTGTTCCTGTAGCATTTACAGCCATCAGTTTTGGCTGAAATTTTGGTCAGACCTCCCTCTCTATTAAGGTGAAACTCGACCCAGACTTGGGGCCGTTCTGATCATCCATTTTTGATATATTTAAAATCTCTGATTTTTGCCCTGCAGTGAGGATAGGAGTTTCTGTCCTTATCTGTTTCTGTGGATATAATTCTGGTTTATGATCTGTTAAGGATTTATTCCTATACCTGATTTAGCCCTTACCTGGCTTATAATCTGGATCTATAGATTTCAGCTTCTGGGTTCGAATTCTGATTGCAGAGAATTATTTCTTCTTGAACTCTGATCTATGGAATTATTGTCCTACACTGGGTACTAGTGGTTGTTTTTCTGATTAAAAGATCCTGAAATTGAAGGCTGGTTAGTCTATCTATCCCAGTCTGCATTAGACTGCCAGTGTGATCACGGGACACCTTGTCCATGTGTGGGACCCACTGGAAATTTCCCAATAGATTGCTCTACTGGTGAACAGAGTGAAGAATCTGGACCAGGCAATAAAGAGGACACTCAAATAAAAACTTGAAAAAATTTGGGTTGTGTAAGTTAGACAGGATAGGGGTAGAATTGTAGGATTTGTGTTCCAAAATAATTATTTAAATTATCCTGTGAAATAGAAAATATAATTTACAGTGAGAACATATAATTAAGTCAAGGATTCGGATTTCAGAAAGTCAGACCACAAGGTGATTGGGTGCCCTGATTTGTTTTATGGAGTGTCTAATTATTTTAAGTTTTGCTTGTATATCATGCATGTTGTTGTGTGCATATTGTTATCATTATTTCTGTGATACTACCCTGGTGAATCTGATAGCTGGAAGAAGATAAGATAAGTAAGATGGGACACTTGAGAGTGCCTGACAATTATTGGTTGTGAAATAAATGGTTGATGATTGAATATGCATCATTTAGAACTTGTGGGTTAGGATATCACCACCCGAGTGCTACAACCCCTTTGTCCGAGAGGTACTGACTAATCCCGACCCGTGGCTGCCTAATCAGCAGTACACTTCAGTGGTACGACGTACTCTACCCAGAGACGGATAGTAGCAGGGTACAACATACTGTACACTTGACTGCCCAGGGTTACTAACCTAGGGGTTAGCTAGGGGGACCAATGTTCTTTCCAGGACTGACCGGCTCCTGCTTGCAACGAGCTTGTATTCCTGAGGCCCAACGTACTGGGTAGGTAACACCACCTATGTTGCATAGCACTATACCACTGATCTCAGACTTAGTAATGGACTAGGAAGTACTGTAATGTTAATGAACCCATGTGCATCAACGAAGGTGTGAAGCATGTAGTGCATCATTTGTATTATGTTCGCTTGCTTGCCCCCACCCCCTCATTGAGCATGATGTGCTCACCCATCTTTATTTCCTCTCTCTAGATGACGAGACCGGTGTTTTGCCGATTGCCAGCACTAACCATGAGACAGTGGCCATGGATTTTTTAACCAATATTGATGTAGGGGGTTCCTAGATGACTAGGTCTCCTACAAGATTAACTAACTAGGTAGGTTAACTCAAGGGACGTAGGTAAATAAGACCAAAGAATTTCAGCAAACACGATTAAGCATGCAAGATAAAGCGAGACTAATAAACAAAGTAGCCAAAAGCAATATTAATCTAGACAGAAAAACACATAAATTCTTACTCAAGTTTCAAGTGGGGACATGGGGAAGGGAACAAACGACATATGAATATTAGGTTCAACACAAATCCATCTAGACACCCAACTTAGATATGCAACAATCGATAAAATAGGCATAAACAAAGGGCAAAGGCAGACTTCAACGTTAATGGGTTGCAATATATATAATAGGGATTAAGGGAGGTGGGGAGGATTTAGTTTAGTACTTTACCATACTGCTATTCAGATCTGAGGAGAGAAGAAGAAATCCAGATTCTCCAAAATAAAGAGGTTTTAGTCCACTTTTGTTGAAGAAGATATACCCAACCAATTGTAGAGAGAGTAGCAGCAGTGATGTAAAGGCAGCAGTGTGCAGCGGCAGCAGTATTGTAACGGCCGTAGTACGTAGCAGCAGCAGTGAGGTAGAGGCAGCAGTTGCAGCAGAGCAGTTTTATACCGGCAGAATTATGTTGCAGCAGCAGTGGGGTAAGGCAGCAGGTGCAGCAGTAATAACACAGCAGCAGTTGCAGCAGTACTAACGCAGCAGCAGGTGCAGCAGTATAACGCAGTAGTAGGTGCAGCAGTATAACGCAGCAGTAGGTGCAGCAGTATAACGCAGCAGCAGAAAAAAAAAACAATAAGACTGAAAAGAAAGAGAGGGAGGCGAGACAAGAAGATTAAGAGAAGAGAGAGCCGAGAGAGTAAGGGAAGAAAGAGGCGAGAGAGAAGGGGAGAAAAGTCGAGATTGAGAGAGAGAGAGAACCGTGAGAGGGGTGGGGATTTGCTCTTGGCTTTCTTTTCAATTAACATTCATTGAAAATAAACAATGGCCAATGGCCTTACACTTAAAGAGAATAAACTTCCAAAAATAAAAAGATACTTAGAAACTCAATTGCATGAAATAAAAACTACCTAATAGATCAATATAAAGAAATCCTAGTTTCCTAATTGTGTAAGACAATCAAATATCACTAGATTTAAAGCAAAGTACTAGAATCAAATAAGATTTGGTGGGGTCCACAAAATCTTCCAAGATCTTCTAAAAATCTGGATCGATCTTGGGACCAAATAAGATTTGGTGGGGTCCATAAAATCTTCCAAGATCTTCTAAAAATCTGGATCGATCTTGGGACCCACAAGATCTTCTGAAATCTTCTAAGATCTTCTAAAATCTGGATTGAGCTTGGGGCCCACAAGATCTTCTTCTTTCTATTCTTCCAGCCACAAAGATGGCTGCTTCTTCTTCTTCTTGCGCCTGTACACTTTGATGTCCCCATCAACTCTCCCCGGCTTGGAAGAATTCACCTCTGGTGAATTAATGCTCATGTAATACTCAAATAGGTCTGGGTTGAGTTGTTGGACTTCTTGCATTGTGATCCAGGTGTTGTCAATTTCCGGACGTCCATGCCACTTGACCAAGAACTCTCTAGAACCTCCAGTGTGTGTGGACACAATCCTCTCATCAAGGATTTCCTCAATTTCTTCAGTTCTCCTCGTGACCTTAGGCACAGGTGGTAACGAGGTGGGGGGAAGTGGTTGGCTTGGCTTAGAAGTCTCATCAATGTTGAAAGGGAAGTCTTCAAGGTCATCAGGATAAAAAGAGGTGAAGGTAGAGGTACCATGGTATGGGACTAGGTCTTCAACATTGAAAATATTGCTGATCTCCATGCTGGCTGGAAGGTCAAGAACATACGCATTGGCACCTATCCTCTTGAGTACCTTGAACGGACCTGTGCTACGAGCATGTAGCTTGCTCGCTTTTCCCCTAACAAAACGTTGTGGCTTGATTCTTACCATCACCATATCACCCTCTTGAAATTCTTGTAGCCTTCTGTGCACATCTGCCTTCGATTTGTATTGCTCATTGCTCAGTGCTATCTGTCTCCTTATACCTGCATGCAAATCATGTATATGCTGAGCAAAAGATTCGGCTGACTGGGAGGTCCTAGAACTAGACACGACTGGGATAAGGTCTATGGGTGCCCGAGGCTGGTATCCTGAACAGATCTCAAAGGGGGACAGACCAGTGGTACGGTTCTTAGAACTGTTATATGCAAACTCGGCCTGGCTAAGGACTCGATCCCAACTGGTAAGGTGTTCTCCTATGAGGCAACGCAATAAATTCCCTAAGCTCCTATTGACAACCTCGGTTTGGCCATCGGTCTGAGGGTGAAAAGCTGAGGAGAAACGGAGTTTCGTTCCCATCATCCGCCATAGGGTCCTCCAAAAATGACTCGTGAACTTAACATCCCTATCGGACACTATGGTGAGGGGTAACCCATGGTACTTGACAACCTCACTAAAGAAAAGTTTGGCTACTATGGATGCATCGGAGGTCTTAGAGCATGGGATAAAATGGGCCATCTTCGAGAAGCGGTCAACAACCACATAAACAGAATCGTGGCCTCTCGAAGTTCTTGGTAGACCAAGCACAAAGTCCATGCTAAGGTCCTGCCAAGGGGAGTGGGGAACGGGTAGGGGAGTGTACAAACCCGTGTTTTGCTTTTGTTGTTTGGCGGTCTGGCATGTCCTGCACTGACCCACAACTCTAGCAACATCCCTCTTCAGTCCTGGCCAAAAGAATCGGTCCTCAACGAGGGTGATGGTCTTATCACGACCGAAGTGGCCAGCGACTCCCCCAGCATGCAATTCCCAGATCAGGAAATCTCGGAGTGAAGTCCTGGGAATGCACAACTTGCTTCCTTTAAAAAGAAAGCCCTCCCTAAGTAGGTAGTCCGAGCGGTTGACTGGTTTGCCTTCACTCAAGGAAGTGAACGGCTCATTAAAATCAGGACAGGTGGGGTATTGGTCCTTGACTCGCTCGAACCCTACAACCTCTACACTCATTGCTTGGAGTAGCACACTAGCCCGACTCCTAGCATTGGTGCGACTGAGGAACATGTTCACCCGGCTCAGTGCATTGAGCAGTATTCTCGACACCAGGCCTGTGCTTGAGTACAAAAGTGTACTCTTGGAGGAACTCAACCCACTTGGCATGCCTCTGATTGAGTTTCTTTTGGGCACTAAGGTACCTCAGAGCTTGGTGGTCAGAGAATAGTACGAATTCTTGCGGTAAAAGGTAATGTCGCCAATAGCGCAATGATTGGACAACCGCATAGAATTCCTTGTCGTATGTAGAATATCGTTGCCTAGCTTCATTAAGCTTCTCACTAAAATAGGCAACAGGGTGGCCCTCTTGTCCTAGGACACCACCTATCCCAATACCAGATGCATCACAGTTAACTTCGAAGACCTTAGAGAAATCTGGGAGGCGCAGGACTGGAGCTTCAGTCATAAGCTTTTTAATCTCACTAAAGGCCTTCGTAGCACTCTTAGTCCATTGAAACTCCTTCTTTTTCATGCAATCGGTGATAGGAGACATAATGGAACTAAACCGGTAGATGAACCTTCTGTAGAAAGTGGCTAGACCATGGAAGCTTCGTACCTCATGAATGTTAGTTGGCTCAGGCCACTCTACAATCGCCCTCACTTTCTCAGGGTCAGCAGATACTCCCTGAGCTGACACAACAAATCCCAGGAAGATGACTTGATCACTCATGAAGGTGCACTTCTTGAGGTTGACAAAGAGTTTCTCTTGTGAGAGCACATGAAAAACCTTCTGTAAGTGATCCAAGTGGGAAGACGGGGTCTTACTATAGATGAGGATGTCATCAAAGTAAACCACAAGGAACTTGCCAATGAATGGTTGAAGCACTTGATTCATTACCCTCATGAAAGTGCTAGGTGCATTTGACAAGCCAAAAGGCATGACTAACCACTCAAAGAGGCCATCCTTCGTCTTGAAGGCTGTCTTCCACTCATCTCCCGGCCTGACCCTAATCTGGTGGTACCCGCTCTTGAGATCAATCTTCGAAAAGATCGAAGAGTTGGCCATCATATCCAACATGTCATCAAGCCTAGGGATAGGGAACCTATACTTGATGGTGATCTTATTGATGGCCCTACTATCAACACACATACGCCAGGTGCCATCTTTCTTTGGCGTGAGCAAGGCAGGTACAACACACGGGCTAAGGCTTTCCTTAATGAATCCCTTTTGCAACAGTTCATCCACTTGCCGTTTGAGTTCGGCGTGTTCTTTGGGATTCATTCGGTAATGGGGTAGGTTCGGGAGAGAGGATCCTGGAACTAAGTCAATAGCGTGCTGGATGTCACGCATAGGCGGTAACTCATCAGGTAGTTCCTCAGGGAATAGCCTCTCGAATTTCCTCAACAAGGGTTGCACTTCTCTAGGAGCCTCAGTGAATAAGCGTGACCTATCGGTATTACTCTGTATGGTAACTAGAGCATAAATCACCCCTGACTCGTGACACTCTCCTTCAAATTGTTGTTGATTTAAAATGTTGAGTGTTTTGGTGGGGGCGTGTTTGGATGTACTTCCCTTGTGTTCTGGAACCCTAACTTCCCTAGGGGGACTGGGTGTCAGTCTGATCTTCTTCCCTTTGAACTCAAAGACATAGGTGTTAGACTTCCCGTAATTGGTGACATCCCGGTCATATAACCAGGGCCTACCTAGAATGATGTGGGCAACATCCATCTCTAGGACATCACACCACACTCGATCCTCATATCCTGCAAAGTGTAGGGGGACTAGACACCTCAGATTTACGGGAATGGTGGACTGATCAACCCAGGCAACCTTGTAAGGTTTGGGGTGGGGTTCAGGTTTGAGGCCCATTCGAGCAACAACGCTCTTGGCGACCACATTCATGCAACTCCCGCTGTCTATGGCGACGCGGCAGTTCTTGCCCTGATGACATGTGTAGGTGATGAAAATATTAGTTCGTCGCCAATCGTCGCTATTCTTAGGTTGTGAGACCATGCAACGCACAATGCTAAGCTTGAGGTCACCGGCCTCCTCGGTGTCCTCATCAGATATGGTCTCATCTGGCCTATGGTCCTCATACTCGTGGTCCTGAAAACCCTCTTGGTCACTTTCCTCAGGGGTCTGCTCTCCTACGTAAAGATTCCTATTGGGACACTCCCTGGAGAAGTGACCAAACCCACGACACTTGAAGCACTGTTGTTGCCCACTACTCTTGGGCGCTTCTCCCAAAATTCCTTTACCCTTGTTGTCAAATTGACGCTGTGGTGCAGCAGGGGTTTTTGGGAATCCAGTTGAGCCTTGGGGTGGTTTTCTAAATTGGGACTCCCCAGCTTGGAAGTTCTTCCTCTGAGAATAAGTTCTCATGGAGGATTCCACCTCAAGGGCTATCCTGAAGGCCTGTGGGACGTCTCGCACCAGGTGGGGTGCCATACGAGACTGAATTTCGGAGTTGAGCCCGGTAAGGAATCTGGATAGTGTCTGCTCAACATCCTCCCGAATACGGCTTCTAATTTTTAATTCATTGAACTTGCTCATGTACTCGGTCACAGTCAACTTCCCTTGCTTCAGGGTATTCATTTCATTCAACAACTGGAGCCTATAAGTGATAGGCAAAAATTCCCTCTTGAGCCGCTCTTGCATCTCTACCCAGGTGGTGATTGGCTCAAGTCCTAGGTGGTCCTCCTGGTACTCTAGGTCTGTCCAGAAGTCCTGGGCAGCTCCAATAAGCTTGAACTTAGCAAACCGGTAGCGGACTTCCTCTGGCATATCATAGAAATCGAAGTACCTATCCATCTGCTTGATCCAATCCAGAAGGATCCTAGCGTCAATCTGACCATCGTAGGTAGGGGCATCTACCTTAATCATCCGTCTGACATCAAAGCCCCTATCATGGTGCTCATAGCCCTCATCATCTCCATATTGGGTTTGGCGTCTTGGCGGTGGGCCTCGACCCCTACCCTGATCCCTACCACGCCTTAGTCCTTGGAAGTTATCCCCTATCTGGTCATAACCGTCAGTCTGGTTATTTTCGTTTACTTCCTCAGGGTTAGGGCCTCTGCCCCTAGGTTCAGTGCCAGTTATGTTACGGCCTTGCCGTCCATCAGGGTTTTGGGCACTTGTCTCGAGGGCAGCCAACTTATCGGTAAGGGCTTGGAGATGGATAGCTTGTGTTTCATGTATGGTTTGAACGGCTTTCATGAATTCAGCCAATTGCTCCGATTGAGTGGCGGTGCTAGGAGGGTCAGACATATCCTGGTATGCTCTACCACTACGAGTGGACATAAGGAGATGGGCAGCCAAAGGTACGGTTGCCACCAAAGACTCAAGGTCTACTCAGGATCTCCAATTGAGATAAGTAGTTATCCCTTTCAATCTTGAGGTCAGAAATCTCCCTCTCGAGTATATGCTTTTGGAGGGAATAACGTCCAATGCTATTTGGCCCCGCCAATTTAAGAAAGAAAAGGGTGTCCTCTAATCTATGGTATCGCTCTCTTAGCTCAGACTCGACCACGGACAAACGGTGACGGAGACTAGACCTCAAAAGATAAGACATGTAAACAAGGGACAGCAATACTTAATTACCCTCAACCTAGACAAAACCATGCTCTGATACCAAGATGATGTAGGGGGGTTCCTAGATGACTAGGTCTCCTACAAGATTAACTAACTAGGTAGGTTAACTCAAGGGGCGTAGGTAAATAAGACCAAAGAATTTCAGCAAACACGATTAAGCATGCAAGATAAAGCGAGACTAATAAACAAAGTAGCCAAAAGCAATATTAATCTAGACAGAAAAACACATAAATTCTTACTCAAGTTTCAAGTGGGGACATGGGGAAGGGAACAAACGACATATGAATATTAGGTTCAACACAAATCCATCTAGACACCCAACTTAGATATGCAACAATCGATAAAATAGGCATAAACAAAGGGCAAATGCAGACTTCAACATTAATGGGTTGCAATATATATAATAGGGATTAAGGGAGGTGGGGAGGATTTAGTTTAGTACTTTACCATACTGCTATTCAGATCTGAGGAGAGAAGAAGAAATCCAGATTCTCCAAAATAAAGAGGTTTTAGTCCACTTTTGTTGAAGAAGATATACCCAACCAATTGTAGAGAGAGTAGCAGCAGTGATGTAAAGGCAGCAGTGTGCAGCGGCAGCAGTATTGTAACGGCCGTAGTACGTAGCAGCAGCAGTGAGGTAGAGGCAGCAGTTGCAGCAGAGCAGTTTTATACCGGCAGAATTATGTTGCAGCAGCAGTGGGGTAAGGCAGCAGGTGCAGCAGTAATAACACAGCAGCAGTTGCAGCAGTACTAACGCAGCAGCAGGTGCAGCAGTATAACGCAGTAGTAGGTGCAGCAGTATAACGCAGCAGTAGGTGCAGCAGTATAACGCAGCAGCAGAAAAAAAAAACAATAAGACTGAAAAGAAAGAGAGGGAGGTGAGACAAGAAGATTAAGAGAAGAGAGAGCCGAGAGAGTAAGGGAAGAAAGAGGCGAGAGAGAAGGGTAGAAAAGTAGAGATTGAGAGAGAGAGAGAACCGTGAGAGGGGTGGGGATTTGCTCTTGGCTTTATTTTCAATTAACATTCATTGAAAATAAACAATGGCCAATGGCCTTACACTTAAAGAGAATAAACTTCTAAAAATAAAAAGATACTTAGAAACTCAATTGCATGAAATAAAAACTACCTAATAGATCAATATAAAGAAATCCTAGTTTCCTAATTGTGTAAGACAATCAAATATCACTAGATTTAAAGCAAAGTACTAGAATCAAATAAGATTTGGTGGGGTCCACAAAATCTTCCAAGATCTTCTAAAAATCTGGATCGATCTTGGGACCAAATAAGATTTGGTGGGGTCCATAAAATCTTACAAGATCTTCTAAAAATCTGGATCGATCTTGGGACCCACAAGATCTTCTGAAATCTTCTAAGATCTTCTAAAATCTGGATTGAGCTTGGGGCCCACAAGATCTTCTTCTTTCTATTCTTCCAGCCACAAAGATGGCTGCTTCTTCTTCTTCTTGCGTCTGTACACTTTGATGTCCCCATCACGCACCCTCCACCTTTGGAATTAAGAAATGAAGCAATTATTCACATCCATCGAGAATATCCAGACACAAAGAAAGAGCTGACCGCCAAGCAGAAATCCCCTCCTAGAATGTCCCAGCTTTTCCTGGAAAAAATCTCCACAATAACCATCCGGTCCTGGAGAGTTGTCTGGATCCAGATCGCACACCGCTCACTTGATCTCCTCATTGGAAGGAGAAGCTTCAATTCTCACCCAATCTTCATCGAAAAGAGCAACAGGAATGCAATCTAGAAGTTTTAGATGAGACGATAATGCCACTGCTTTGTGAAAATATTTATAATAATATACCACTTATTGACTCAGATGAGCCTGATCAGAGATCACAAATCCATCCTCCTTTTTAAGCGTTCAAATCATATTACGACTCGACGAATCTTTGTGGAGAGGTGAAAATTTTTGGAATTTCTATCACCTTCCTTTAGCCATTTATTTATTGCTTTCTCTGCCAATAACATCTCATGTTCCCTTATTGCCTTAACATACGTAGTCTTTGCATCTGCCTCAAGAGCAAATAAATTATCATCCATACCTGTGGCTTCAATTTCTTCTTGCACAATTTCCAAATTTCATTTGGTTTGCTGCAGAGCCAAGTCAAAATTTGGAAAATTTTCTTTCGTCCAGTGCCTAACAATAGGCTTAAGACGTTTCAGCTTCTGCATCAGCCTATAGATCAGATGAACCCTGACTTCCTGATCCCACACCCCTATAGATCGAATGACCTCAAGAAAATTCAATTAGACTCCACACCTGGTTTTCTAAGAGTTAAAAAAGTCGCCCCATACAGTTTTTGGTCCTCTCCAATATCACGCAAGTCCAATGACAGAGCACTTTTTTATTATTTCTTTTTTGACCAAAAAATTTATTGTGATCTTTTTGTTCAAATAACAATTAAGGTGAAGCAGGGTTCAGAACAACGAAGTTATTCCAGATGCTCGCCAAATCTGGAAAAAAAAAGGATCTTCAAAACAAAAAGAAGACTTTGTAAGTTTCATTAAAATTAAGCTACACGTGTTATCAATATCTCTACGTGTGATTCGTTGGGACATAAACTTTTATTTAATTTACTTTTTTACATTGAATTTCTAATTCAATTTACTTTAACTTTATTTGAACTTTGACTTTGGTTTCTAGTAAAGAAGTTGCCATATTTCTTAGTTGAACAGAATTTCTTTCTAAAAGAAAAAGAATGGTTAATTCCATGAAAGCAGTCTTTTTCACGAGGTAGAAAAACTCCCATCAGACCCATGTATGCCCCACTTGCCAGCTCCTCCTTGTACATGGACTCAAAACGAACTTGTCCTAGACCCAAATTTTTAAGAACAGACCAGGTCTCATAACGCTTGAGCCAGTAAAAGTAATCCAAGCAGTCCAACCACAAGTCATCAACGCATTCGGTCCAAACTCTTCAGGACAATTTTTAGAAAAATAAGTTAGGCAACTAACATAGTTTGGTGCAGCTTGGATGCAAATTAAGAAGGCTCCAAAATTTTATAGCATCTGTGGCACATCCGTCATGAGCATAAAAAACATGCAGTATAAATAGATTAATCACTTAAGGAAAGTACGGGTAATGCATGAACAAAATTAGAGGACAGGTAATGGCATCAGCTGTAAGTTAACTTTTATGTGACGACCAATTTTAAAAGTATTTTGTAATTCACAACATTTGTGGGTAGTATCCCTTTTATAATATTAAAGTGTTCAATAATAAAAGGGAAAGAGTGGTAATTGGCATTTAATGCAACAAAGATTGGTACAAGAGAGAAAAAAAAAAGGCATGCATGGGAGAGAGAAGCAGCATTTACTAGTGAAGGGGAACAGTGTAGTACGTAAGAGACAAGAAACCAATTGAGGATTCTACATGGACATTTTCTCTCAATGCTAAAGGTAATATGTCTGGAAACCAAATAAAAAAAATTGAAATTATTTTATGTTTCCAACCCCCTTCACCAAATTAGCAACTGCTATTTCCTAACTTTCTAATTCTGGTCTTGTTACTTACTAATTCTGTGATGGTTACATAACTCCCTATCCAGCCGTTGGATGAAAACCAGATTTTGTTATGTTGTTCATCACATCAGTAGGTAGTTTTGACCAGAGTTTTGTCTCCATAAGATTACTATGAGATATAAAACATTCCTTATTTCTGGTTTATCCTTAACCCTGCAATTCTGGTTTACTTTGGTTTTCCTTGTCACTTATGTTAGGTGATTAGAAAAACCCATCAAATGCCTTCTCAATATCTGCTTCATTTGTCTTGGCACATAGGAACATATGAGCATTCTTGCATTATCTTTGTTCGCTCAAGATTTTCAGAGCTTCTTCCTGAAGTTTCTAGATGGATGTTCTCCTTTCAGCTAAGATGGTAAATGATTGAAAAGTTGAAAAAATAAGAATCACTGAAGCAATGGAGATACAAAGCAAACAGCAACATTTAAGAGAAACAATTACCGACTTACAAAAGGCAAAAAGGTTTTATGGACACTAGACAGGCACATCTAGTTGTGCCAAGTGAAAGACTGATGTGGCAATTCCAACTGTTGGAAATCTAGGGAATGGTTTAGATTGCCTATGTGTTAAACTTCGAAAGATGTTTTTTTGATCTCTTACCTTTTACTACAGAGTCGAAAGAATGTGTTGAACTGCAGCTTATCAACTAGAGCAACTTGAGGTTGATTTTAGCTTCTTATAAGACTCAATTTCACCCACACCTTATGAGTAAAAAATAATTGAGTTAAACCAGATCCAAATATGTCTTTGAACCACAGTGTTGCTGATGTTCTAATAATATCATGCTTCAGGCTCTTTTTATTTAAGCAGATCAGAAAACTTAGTTCCATCATCAGAACAAGAAAACTTTTGGTTAGAAAAAATGGAGAAAAACTTACATGCAATTTTACTAGAAAGATATCAATATAAATAAATCAACCATGGTTTGAAAAAATAAAAATAAAATGATAACACCCCACGAAATAATATCAATAAACTAGAAAATATAATGAGGATAATGAGAAAGAAACAAATTATAAGGCCATTCTCAATATTATCTAAACTATAGGGGAACAAAATGATAACATTACCACAACCCCAGCCTGAAAGGAATTCTGCACTTCCTCCAGAACTCTCCTCTCCTCCCCCCACCCCCGAAGAAAAGGAAAGAAAAACTAAGAGTAGTTACTAGGCTCCAGCCTTCTCAAGGTCTGCAAATTAAGCACAAGTTCTTCCACATCAAGTATTTTTAAACAGTTTGATCCACTTTCCATTTAAAGACCCCGTTATTTCTGAACATTTGGATGCACTTACTATGTAAAGGTATTCATTAGTCCTAAAGCCTCACACAATTTCTCATAAATCATGTAACTCCATTTCTAAACACAAAGAAACCACAAGGCTCATCATATTTTCCTACTTGACCTTGTTAAATTTAATCATCGTGTCAATGCTAATAAAGTAAGAATCATCTTTCTCAGCAATTAAAGGAGAAAAGGCGAAGAGTTACCCACCCAACCCCCACTTTTTTGGGGAGAGGAGTGCATCAACAAACCAACATCAAAATAGATTGCATTAAGGAACAGCATCTTTACACGATGAGAAAATCTATATCATACGTGCTCCACAATTAGGATAACCATAATCATCCATTGCCCAACAGTATTGTGAAAAAGCAATAGATAAACTTTCATTCTATAGACAATACAATCAAATTTTTTGAGACAAAATCAAGAGGATTTAATCTAAAAAAAATATAAACTTAAACAGAACAAAGCATTTATAAGTGAAGCAATGCAGTTGCATGTGCGTGGATAGACTGGCATGATGGGACCCAATCCGAAAACCCAAACTGAGATGAACCAAATTCAAATGGGGGGGGGGATTCTGGTCCTCTCGGAGGCGGTGGAGGGAGATTTTTCAACTTCCAAGAGAGGTGCCCCATGTGACAGTGCCTGTGGCACCCCAAGTAGAGGGCTTCAAATTCTTTGTGGTTAGCAGAGAATGCTAAAGAAGGTAGCATAAAGAGAGCGGGAGGGGGAGGGGGTGTTGCGGGGGTTTTGACGAAAGGAAAGAAAAAGAGAGACATTGACCTCTGACCCAATGGTCCACCTGTGTTCCAATTGACAAAAATTGGCACAACTCAATTGGTCAGCAGTGATGCCTTGCAGCAAGTGAGGTGGAAGTTGGAGTAGTTGGCGAACACCAATCTCATCGATGTTGGACCTTGAGCTGAGAGTGGTGGAGTCATTGGCAATGAATTCAATGTTAGAGCTTCACCAGCTGCTGGGAAGGCCAAGGCGATGGAGAAGGCGTTGATATCTAAGTAGATGAAGCCTCGGAGTGTGATGATCATGTAGCAAGCGTTCATGTTTGATTCCAATCAGGGAGGTGGGACTTTCTCATTGTGTTCACTGTTGTGCTAGCATACTCAGGGCCAAGTCAAAATTTGGAAATTTTTCTTTCGCTCAGTGCCTGACAATAGGCTTAAGACGTTTCAGCATCTACATCAGCCCATAGATCGGATGACACCTGACTTCCTGATCCCACACCCCTATAGATTGGATGACCCCAGGACAATTCAATTAGACTCCACACCTGGTTTCAAAGAGTTAGTTGCCCCATACAGTTTTTGGTCCTCTCCAATATCACACTAGTTCAATGACAGAGCTCTTTTTTTATTATTTCTTTTCTACCAAAAAGTTTATTGTGATCTTTTAGTACAAATAACAATTAAGGTGAAACAGGGTCAGGAACAACGAAGTTATTCCAGATGTTTGCCAAATCTGAGAGAAAAAAAAAAAGTAAGTTTCATTAAGATTAAGCTATGTGTGTTGTCAATATCTCTACGTGCGATTCATTGGGACAAACGTTTATTTAATTTACTTTTTTACTTTGAATTTCTAATTCAATTTATAATTTACTTTAACTTTATTTGAACTTTGACTTTGGTTTCTAGTAAAGAAGTTGCCATATTTGCTTAGTTGAACAGAATTTTTTTCTAAAAGAAATGGAATGGTTAATTCCACAAAAGAAGTCTTCTCCACTAGGTATAAAAACTCCCATCAGACCCATGCAAGCCCCACTACCCAGCTCCTCCTTGTACATGGACTTAAAATGAACTTCTCCTAGACCCAAATTTTTAAGAACAGACCAGGCCTCATAACACTTGAGCCAGTAATAAGTAATGCAAGCAGTCCAACCACAAGTCATCAGCGCATCCAGTACAAACTCTTCGCGCGACAGTTTTTAGAAAAATAAGTTAGGCAACTAACATAGTTTGGTGCAGCTTGGATGCTGAATTAGGAAGGCTCCAAAATGTCATAGCATCTGTGGGGCATCCTTCATGAGCATAAAAAAAATGCAGTATAAAGAGATTAATCACTTGAGGAAAGTACAGGTAATGCATGAACAAAATTAGAGGACAGGCAATGGCATCAGCTGTAAGTTAACTTTTTTGCAACGACCAAATTTTAAAGTATTTTGTAATTCACAACATTTATGGGTAGTGTCCCTTTTAAAATATTGAAGTGTTCAATAATAAAGGGGAGAGAGTGGTAATTCACATTTAATGCAATAAAGATTGGTACAACAGAAAACAAAAGTAATAAAGAGAGAAAAAAAGGCATGCATGAGAGAGAGAAGCAGCATTTACTACTTAAGGGGAACTGTGTAAAAGTATGTAACAGACAACAAACCAATTGAGGATTCTACATGGACATTTTCCCTCAATGCTAAAGGTAAAATATGCGTGGACATGTAGCAAGCATTCATGTTTGATTCCACTCAGTGAGGTGGGACTTTCACATTGTGTTCACTGTTGTGCTAGCATACTCAGGTTAGATCCTTGCCCATTTGCTAGATGGCAGATGAGGAGCTATCGGAGCACAAGAAGGAAGGCATAGCTCGATGGGCAAGGTATTGGATCGAGGTTAAATCGACACTGGAGAAGCGCAAGGTGTTGTGAAGAAGCAACTTCAACAAAGTAGCGGAGGTGACAACTGAGGAGACGCACCATGCATAGGGTAGCAAAAGAAGAAGGAGTAGGAGGAGCGGCAAGGCAAAGATCCAGAGAGGTATAGTGGGATGGAGAGGGTGAGGGAACAATGTATAGGGATAGGATGTTCTAGAGATTGCAGGGGGCAGGGAAGAGAGAGAGTTGCAGGGGGAATTTGAAGAAGGGGATTATTAGGAAGGAAGAGAAGAATATGAATCTTTTGACGCCTCAAAAATGATGGTGACTGGCTATTGGTTACTGGCAAGAGATAGAGAAAGAGGACTTTGGATTTTGTAATATGTTACCCTTTTTAGATTATTTTCCCAGCTGATTCCACTTGATCCCATAAAGTGGATCATTGGGCCAGGAATTGGCCAACCAATCAATATCAGAATCGGTTGGAGCCAATCCCATGCCTGATTCTGAGTTCTTGAATAAGGGGAACACTTTTGTGATAGAGAGGAGAGAAGATGATTAATAAGAAATATTGTTGTAGAGACGGCCTCAAGCCAAAAGTCATAGGAACATTAGATTATTGAAGTGAAGTTTGCACAACAGTAAGGATGCAATCATTTTTCCAACCCCCATTTTGTTGAGGAGTAGAGGGTTAAGAATTCTAAGGTAAAGTGCCCTGTTCAGCAAGAAATCAAAGGACATGCTATGCCAGGTGGAGTTCAATGTGGAGGAGCAGAGAGGGTGAGGTGAGGGCAGTAGTGGAAGTGGTAGCAGTGGTGTTAGTGGTAGCAGTGGTGTTAGGCTGCGGAAGTTGTGCAATGGATGCAGAACCTGCAGGAGCTCTGTTGCGGAAGAAAGCTGCAGTTTGAGAGAGGATCTCTATACGGAAGGGCTATGCAAGGGGCCGCTGGATGGGCCAGGGCTGCATTCGGAAAGGTTGTGTGTGGTGTCGGTGTATTAGTGCTCTGATACCATAATTTAAGATCAGAACTCATATTTGGAGAGGCAAAATTCAGAAACTGGATTTGAAGGGTGACGACCCCTTAATTGATCGCCTCACCCTCAAGAAAGAAAGAGTACAAGATGAAACCCTAATAGTAACTTAATATGACAGAGCTCTGAGTGCTGCATATAACGAGGCAGTAGAAGGAAAAAAAAAAATTGGCTGAATACACTAATTCTTAGAAATTAACCCCTTCGACAGTTAAAACCACCGAAAAACTCAGCAATTATTCACCGAAATAAATCCAGCCAGAACACTTCCAAAGAAAAAACCTAAAAACTACGAACTCAACCTAATTCTGCGCTACTGTCATAGCAGACAGGTAACCCCAAAACTTGAACGAGCTTCATATAAAACCCTAGCAACAAAATAACATAGAACAAAAAGGAATTACTTCCGAAGCAGAAAACATAAGAGAGTAGCATAAATTAGGGCAAGAGAACATTAAAATAAAGAAAACCAGACCTTCTTCTTCCATCCTTCCGGGGCAGGGAGCTCAACAGAGACGACCTCCTCTTTACTTTCCTGCTTCTCGACGTGAATTTCCTTCTCTGTTGGCGTGATTTCCTCCTTATCCACAACGCTCGCCATGTTCGAACTTCTGCTTTGTTCCGAAAAAACCGAAAACAGAGTTCCCGCTCTAACTACTCTGAAGTCTGAACAAACAACAAAAAAAAGTCGAAATCTTAAATCTTACGGAAATAAATTAAAAATAATTCTGAGTATTTATAGTAACGCTATAACGCTATAACGCTTTGTCTCTGGTGGTACAAGATTTGCCGCGCAATAACTGCTCATATTTAAATGTCTTCTTTCAATCTTCATTTACAAAAACGAGGAAAAACGTCTTCGATTTTGTGGTTTAGTGGTGTACAGACTACAGAGTACAGGATATCTATTTTGTATTATCTAACGGGAGGATTTGACGGTTGGAGACGTTAGCATCGTTAACGTCGTTAATAGGATGTCGGTTACCTTAGAGTGAGGATTAAGGACTGTAGGGATTGGTCCGGCCGGTCTGGGTCTCTCGTACATGTGGGGAAGGCCTTTTACGGTTTTTACACTGTGATGACAGAGACGATCAGACGATAGTCAAAAGAAGGGCCGAGTTGGCTCGGTCATTTTCTTTGCCTTCAAGGTTGCTGTTTGCTTGTCTAGAAATGTATGTTAATTTTCCCATTCAAAACAGGGAAAAAGAAAAGACGCTGATCAAAGGAATTGTGCACGCATTCCTGCTGACTGTAGTGTACGGATTATGGAGTTTTTAGGTTTTTTAAGAAGGAATGCCCCCATGTTGGCTCATGGGTCATGCAACCAAGTAGTGTTGTAAGGTTATCCCCCCCTTATTTAGTTCTACTGCACTAGCCCCAAATCAATTGAGGTAGCAGTGGTCCTCTTTATTTCCTGTATTTGTTGTGGAAAAGGGGGATTCTACCGACATTTCGGCCTTTATTATCAACTTGAGCACTTTGTTCTATGTTTGTCATGAATATATAAATACGGACATTTTCTTAATTAGAGATTGGCATGAATATATAAATACAGACATTTTGATGTGTTGTACATTGATCCCTAAAAAATCTTGAATGATTCTCTAACAAGTGTGTTGACAATGGGAATTTTTTGGTATAATCATCGGTCTTGACAAATTTCTATCCATGTTAATACCCCTTTGCATATTATCATTTGCCCCAGGCCTCGCGATTAGGTAACATTTTCCTACCTTGAAATAGAAAACTTGAAAGTGAAAGAATAAAATTAGTGCCCTTCTGCCCGCTTCCTTAGCCTCTTTCTTTGAAATGCCCAGCTACAAGAATCGGATCAGTCCCACCCGGGAATCGGTGTATTCTAGTATTTAAGGTTCTTACCAAAAAAGGTATTCAAGTTTTTATAATACAGAATCGGCTGAGCCGGATGGGAGATATTGGGAACGACCTTGGCCGTTTCTAGCTATCCGATTTTTAAAACCCTGATAGATAATACAGTTTTATAGTATCTGGTGTGGTCCGTGAGGATGGCTTTCTGTCTTTTGGAATGTCTTGAAAGATTCACTTTTGAGTGTAACACTATTAAAGGGTATCCCTTAATTTAGAAAAGATTCCACAATGGCAGGTAAGGAAATCGTCGACGCTGTTATATAATGAATTATCGGCTCGGACTCCATAGCATTTTCGGCATCAACTATACCAGTGGACGATACCTTCCTACCTCTAAACCGCGCAACAGGTTCTTCCTCAATTCTCACCATTTCTTCTTTCAATCACGCACTCACATTCACTCATTGATGTGTGCCTGCTTGAATACATTCTCTGATTCTCACCTAAGTAACCTGAAATTCTGTTATCTATCTCTTTTCTTTATGTGAAGTAGGGTTTGGTTTGCAAAGAGAAGTTGTAGAGCGAAAATCGGGATGGTGGAAGCTGAAAAATCGAAGTTCTCAGAGGCAGTAGAGGTGGTAGATGATCCTCAGTCTCTTGAAGTTAAAAAGGCCGCGATCCGTGATGCTGGCCCTGGAAAGCTGCAGGTTCCCTTTTCGATTTCCTTTTAAATTCAGAAAGAAATAACGGTTTACTTTTTCTTTTTCTTTTTTAAATTGAATTTAGCTTCAATTACTCTTACTGAGTTGCAGAAGTCGTTCATTTCGCAATGTCCTTCACCACATTTTTTCTGTACTGAGTTTTTAATTTGGAAATTTTTATTTTTTTGGTGGAATCTAAGATTATTGATCGTGTATACTGGGGCCCTTTGAGCTTGTATTATTGTAGTATAAAATGAATGGGAGAAGGATCGCTCAGACTGTAGTTTCCCACCAATGAGGGTGTGGGTGATCGAATCATCCAGTAGGATGCGTTTAAAGAGGAGAGAGAGTGTGTGTGGGGTCCATGGGTAGGATGTGAAAGGGTGTGCGCAGGAATCTGCACACTGGTGCCATGGACTCATTTTTTCCTAGATGAATTTACAAAAGGAAAAGAAGTTCCAAAATACTTTTTATCGGTTTTCCTTGTTTTTGTCTCCCACAGATGTTGCTTATGGTAAAACAAAGTTACGGGAAATTTTAGTATCACATTGCTTATGGAAGAGATTAGAGCAAGGTTTATATTGTATAATGGGAACTACTTTTTGACGGAAGTATAATGGGAACTACAAGGGTAGGGTTCCTCGGAAGGAAAACTCACTATGCTCTTGTCTTTTGGGGGGAGGGGGGGGTTTGGGGTTTTTCATTCACACTCGCGCACACCAAGCCGGGTAGGACATGGTGAGGCGAGAGGCCTTGTCTGTGTGTGGTTTCTTTTGGATTTTTTATTTAAAAAGAAATTAGTACATTGGTATATTTGCATTAAGTTTCCCCAAACTTGATTTATCAGGCAAATTTTTTTATGCTAATATATACATGGTTGCTTTATGCTAAGATATACTTGGTTGCCTCCATATGCATTTTAAATGCCAGGTAATTGTGGATTTTGATGCCACACTAACGAAGTACTGGGTCAATGGTCGACGTGGCCAGAGTAAGTGACCAGTGTTGCTGTTCTCTGAACAAATTTTATTTTATGCATTCTGTTTGCGGAACTTACTTTCAATTTCTCCGATAATGTGATTAGGCACTCATAACCTATTGCAACAGAGCAATCCTGAGTATGATGTCAAGAGGCAGCAGTTGTATGAATACTATCATCCATTAGAATTTTCCCCGACAATTCCCATTGAAGAGAAGACAATGCTTATGGAAGAGTGGTATGTGGTTTAATCATTCTTCATCAACAATATTGTGCATCCTACCTGTAACCCATAAATCTGTGGCTTCTTTTTCCCTTGCTTCCAACACAAGCTACTATAATGGCATCTAAGATCTAACCAATATAAAAAAATTACAAATGACAAATTGCATTATTGCTTGGGATGACAGTGTGGATATGAGTGCATGGGAGGCTTAATTTCATTTATGCA
Organism: Macadamia integrifolia; assembly: GCF_013358625.1. Taxonomy (NCBI): domain Eukaryota; kingdom Viridiplantae; phylum Streptophyta; class Magnoliopsida; order Proteales; family Proteaceae; genus Macadamia; species Macadamia integrifolia. Next base: position 13,501,417 of record NC_056564.1, on the reverse strand, counting down.
CCCAAATCTGAATTAGTTAAGACCCTGAAGATTTTATCTTCATCGATGCAGGTGGGGAAAGAGCCATGCTCTTCTTATTGAGGGAGGCCTTACCTATGGTGACATAAAGAAGTCTGTAGCAAATGCGACACTTGAATTTAGAGATGGTGTGGTTGAACTATTTACTTATTTGGAGGTGGGTGCTTCACTTGCTTGCAACATCTTAATGAGCTTAGCTTTGCAATTGGTGACTGATAATTGACCATTAAATGACGTAACTTTCTACTATTTCTTCCACCACCCCACCCCCCAAAAAAAAAATCTGAATTGGAAATTGATTTTTTTTTGCCGTATAATTATATCAATGCACTTGCTGTTGAATCAGTTGTTTTTAACAGTAGAAGCAGGGAAAAATGACTTGCATAATTCCTTAGGTTTAGGTAGGCAGTGGGACTGGTAGTCTAGCTAGTTTACATGCAGAGTCTTCAGTTGATAAATGTGTGCCTTCTAAAAACTTTTCTGGAAGGTTCTCTATGACTGGCCGACTAGGCTGTTGGTCCAAAACCTAGTTCCAAGAACTGCCCTATGGGGCTGAGCAGGTCTTTTTCGTGCCCCTTAGACCATCCTAGGGTCAGCCAACTTTTTTTGGCTTCTTATTAATCTCTGTTACCAGTTCTCCCACCCTCTGAAGCCAGACTAATTTTTGGAGCTCCTTTATTTTTTTATCTTTTTGATTGACAGGAGAGAGGTGTGCCCGTCCTTATTTTTTCTGCAGGCCTTGCAGACATTATAGAAGAGGTTAGTTCCAAAATATTTTTCTAATTGTTGTCTTTTTTGTATTATTATTTTTTTCAATTCATTCAAGCATGACTTGCTCCCCCTTCCCCTCCCCGGTGCTTTATCTTGCCTACTAAGATTTCATATAATAATGCACTTCATTTTGTTGCTTTACCAGGTCTTGAGCCAGAAGCTTCATAAATCTTTTAAGAATGTCAAGATTGTGTCTAATCGGATGATATTTGATAATGATGGGCACCTTGTATCTTTCAGAGGTATCCTTTTGATAATTTCCAAACACTAGGAATCATTTTACCTAAAAATAAACCCATTTTGGGATTTTTTTTATTTTTATTTTTGGTGGGGGTGTGAATAAATAATTCATAGCCAAAAGGAGAAGGAGATACAGGGGGGCCCAAAGGGGGAAGAAGTAATAATACAGAGCTAAAAAAAATATAGGCAGAGTAAGACCCCACTCTCAAGTAGAGGAGGGGCTGCAAAAGGGAGACGAAGAGGCCCCAGGACACAACAATATGCATGTTCCTTGGGGAATCAACACAATGGGAGGACACCGAAGATAGCTTGCTTCTAACAGCAAAGGCAGTGGAGACTCAAATTTGTCGGAAGGATTTGGAGGACGAGGACCATTTTCTGAGATTTCGCTCCATCCAAATATGGCTCATGGCGGTACCAAAGACAAGCTTACCCACTGAGTCATAGGTTGATGATCTGGCCAAGGACATCCACCCAAGCCATTCTCCCTCAAAAGGAAGGATCCTACAGTTTCTTGGCCAGCATTTAGCCATCAATCCCTTTCCAAACTAAAGAGGAGAAGTGGCAAGCAAAGCATTTGTGGCTCACATCTTTCAAAGCATTCCAGCAAAGACAACAAAAGAGGGGGAGCCCGGATTTGACGATAAGTAAGGAAAGACTGCTTACTGGGACAGTTGGAGAGATCCCGCCAAACAATGAAGCTATGAGGAGGGATATGGATTTTGAACCAAATGAGCCTGCGCCAAGGGGACATGGACCCATGAACTCTGATAATATCCCAAAACGACTTGGAGTTGAAAAGGCCAAAAGAAGAAGAAGCAGGCCAGACCCTAGGCCTTTTGGGAATAGAAGGCAAGGGATCCCAAATGGCAGTAGAAAGGGGGAGGGAGATGTAGGAGGGGCCCAATTAGGGGTGAAACAAGGCCGGATTTTATAAAACCCTAGCCCAACCATAAGTACTCTTACCTTAGCCCAAGCCCAAGCCCAAGCCCAAGCCCAAGCCCAACCCGGCCTTGAGGTCGGACTGAGATACAACCTCCTTGCTGCGCTGGGCCCAGCGCAGCTTGGCCTAGCCCTGATTGACCCTGATTGACCCTAATTGGGCCAGAAATCTTAGCATAGTCCCTATTCGAGCTCAAAAGGGTTTGGGCCGACAGGGCCAAACCTACACCCCTAGGCCTAATCATCCTAACAAATGATGTCTGCAACCAGAGAATGCTTACCATGACCCAAACTATAAATAGCTCTTGCACCTACTAAATGAAAACTCCCAAGGTGCCAATGGTCTAAGCTAAGGCTGGTGGAGGCACCATCATCGATGAGACTAGAAGATGGCTTAAGAGCGAGGCCTAAGCTTCAAAATCTTTTCGCCAAACCTGGGAGACCCGAAATGGAGGGAGCAATCCAGATAGAATCATTACAGAGAAGCCTAGAGAAGACCCAATCAAACCAAATACTAATTCTTTTTTACCACTAACTTCCAAATTAATTTGAGGATACCAGCATTATTAACTTCTTTGATCCTCCTCAAGCCAAGGCCTCCCTCATCCTTAGGGATATAGACAAAAGACCAACTGATAGAGTGAAGGTATCTGGAGAATTTGGCTCCTTTCCACAGGAAGGAACACATAAGGGACTCCAACTTCTTGATAGTAGAAGCTGCAACCTGTTGAATTCAAGAGGTCTGGAGTGGACACCATAAACCTAAAGTTTGAGGTTCCTTGGAAGTGTATCGAGTAAGATCGTCCACTCTCTTTCAATCTCTGTTCTGTCATTCTCAGGTTTGGAGATGACTTGAGTTTAAAAATTTATTTTTCAGGAACTGCCTCTTTTGGTAAGTCTTATAACCACCAGGTCCGGATCAGAAGTTCATTTACACTTGGTGATTGAGTTGAGATTTGATAACCAAAAGGTGCCCGATCCAAAAATAATTGTCAAAGGTGCATGCTTAGTGAATCTTTTGATAAGGAAGTTTGTCTTTGCTTCCAATGCCACTGGCACATCACTGGTTGGAGATGATGACCATGGTCACAATTTGGATTTTTTTTCAGTGTTTTTTTTCTGGTCAATTGGTTTGGGTGCTTAAGATTTACAGTTGGGACTGATAGCCATTGCTGAAAGTATTTTCAGCCTATGGAGAGTATTCCATGAGTTGTAGGCTTGGGCAGAGTTGGACTTAGTGCCAAGTGATATTGAAGGTTGTTTGGAGTGTGTACTCTAATGTTGGTGTAGGTGTATTCATCAAAATTTTATTTTGTGCGGGTATGGCTGTGTTCGCTACCATTTCACATAAAAGCTCGAACTGTTAGGGAAGGGCAGCGTCAATGTATACATCAACACTCCCCCACATGTGCAGGCCAAGATCCCATGGTCCTTGCACGTGGAGCTCACATGGCATTGAGGGAGAAGAAATGTCGGGAAAACTCTTCCGATGCACTTCCCAGGAGTTGAACACTCAACCTCCTTGCTCTGATACCATGTTTGCTACTATTTCACGTAAAAGCTTGAACTGTTAGGGAAGGACAGCATCAATGCATACATCAACAAGCTGTGTAGCTACCCAAGTTGTGCTGGTGACCTGCAGCTGCCTAGCGCAGTGCTTTGAAAATGTACAAGTGCTAGAGGTTGTAGCTTCCCAAGTCGTGCTAGTGAACTGCGCCTGTGGAGCGCAGTCCTTTGAAAATGTATGAGTTCTTGAACATGTATTGATGACTACTTGGAAGTGTGTGTGTGTGTGTGTGTGTTGTGGGTATGGTGAATTGTAGTTCCAAGTTGGGCATGGGTGACATTTATGCTCCAGCTTGAGGGAGAGTGTTAAGAAATGCGGTACAAATATATATATATATATATATTGTAAGGGTTATCTGTAATAAAGTTTATTGACACGGGCTTATGTGCAAATAGTCTTAAGTCATGGGCACTACTTGTAATATTGATTTTTTATATGCTATGATTATATATGGTAGCAGTTAGGGTATTTTTGAACCCTATCAATCTGCACCCTTTTTCTCCCCTATTCTCTTATTTATTCTTTCTTTCTTTTCTTTTGGTCCTAATTACTGTTGAATATTGTTCTGATCTAGTAACAAACCTTATTCATGAATTAATGTCCTGTCTATTCGGTTTTATATAGGACGTAAAGAGATGGTTATGTTTACCTTATCTTTCTTTGGGACACCTAACCCTGTATATATGCCATATGTATGTTGGGCACAGGAGAGCTTCTTCCTCCAACTTTAAACAACAACAACTCAGCCTAACCCCAACTAAATGGGATCGGCTAAATTACTAATTTTCTCCCCTCCTTTCTTTTCTTTCTTTTTTCCTCAAAAAAATTGAACAAATTTAATATCTTTGCTGTAATCAATCAATTGGCTGGCATTTTATTTATTTGACAATTTTTTTTTTGGCTTTTTCTTCTTTTTGAGTGCAGGGAAAACTATTCATGTTTTGAATAAAAATGAGCATGCTATCGATATGGCTGCACCCATGCATGATCAGTTGGGTGGTATTGATGGTCCTACTAATGATAATTACTTAGTTAAGAAAAGGACCAATGTGCTGCTTCTTGGTGATCACCTTGGAGACTTGGGCATGTCTGATGGTTTGAACTATGAGAACCGAATTACTGTGGGATTCCTGTAAGCTAAAATCATTTACTTCTCATCTATGAAATATTTCATTTGCAAAGTTGCCTGTATTACATTCCAATTCGTTAGAACCAGGACTAGCTTTGACAGTCTGTCACCCATGCTTGGGTTGATTAAGATCTTGACCTGAAGTGTTTCATAACCTAGACAATGCTTTCTGAGCCATCGGCTTTTTGGTGAGACGTTCAATTACATGGTTGGACTGTAGTATTAACAACTGATGTTTAACTTTTTATTTGTTAAAGGAATGTTTACATTAGTTACTCCTTGATTAATGGTTGTGTAAGTGAGCTTGTTTTAATAAACTTCAGATTTTAAGGTTTTGAGAAATTCCCTTAGTTACTTGCCAAAAATTAATGGTCTTCCACGGAGGGGTAGGCATGCCACTAGATCCGACAACTGGGGATGAGAGAGCCAGTTCAGGGATCCACGATCCTGTCTGCAAGCAACCATCATTTGTTTTCTATTAGGCTTTCCCTATTGTAGTTATGATTGATCTGGATTTTCATTTCTAAGGTAATTTATTGCACCTTGGTTTATATGCATACTAATGAGATTGTTTTGATCGATATTCCGTTAAATATAATCTTCTTTTCAGAGCTTTGAAGATTTACCTTAATTAAAGGGGTTTTTATTAATAGTTTTAAAAGTTTTTGACTTGTCACGCTTTTCAGGAAACTAATTTTTGACTTCTCACACTTTTCAGGAAACTAAATTTACATTTAATAGTAGGGAATGGTCAATTAATGAGAGATCGAGACCAGGGTAGGGCGGGAGCAGATAATTGTTAACTAAATCTACATTTAACAGCAGTAGTTGTCTTTGCTAGTAGCTCATTAGCAATTCCAATGCTCTTCCACACTGTTGTTCATCTAGATGATTGGATGTGGTTTCTTGCCAGACAAGTGTAATCAATGTACAACCACATCCATGTCCAGATAAATTGATGCAGAAGCAGCTGGGGTTCTATTCTGGAACCTCTTGAATGGGGTGGCAGAAAGTTTATAGGTTATGAAGAAATTACTTTAGGCACATGCATGTGGAGTCCCTTTGGTGTTAGGAAACAAAGAGGATGGATGGGAAAACTGAGGTGATTTTTAACTTTTTACCCAAAAAAAAAGAAGTGAATTTTAACTCATGGGAAGGTATTTATCAAAGCTTCAAAGTAGGGTAGGAAAAAGGTGATTTTCTTTGATTGAACTATAAGGTTGATGGCTCTAAATATAAGAACTTTGATTTGGGGTTCAGATGAGTGATTTCTGGATTTAAATAGTCAGGATTATATATGACAGGGTGTTAGAAGGATATACAGTACAAATGGTTGGTGTGGGGTGGCTAGTGTGGGAGTTAATGAGTAGATTTTCCTGGCCTGAACAGATGAAAAGAATTTCTCCACTGGGCTATTGGAAGTACTATATTGATAAATGGGACTAGTAGGCCGAGTTTCGCAGCCTAGAGATTGGAGTTCAATGGTAATGCTGTTTGTGTCCGAATTTAAGGACTCAAACTATCTCCTCCTCAGAGTTGTTATTGGGGACAGTAAAGTTGATTATTCTGGTTAGGTGTCTGAATGTGGGTCCTTTTGAGCTCGTTTGCCAGCCCATTTCAAGATCTATCCTGGTATTTGCTTTAATATTTCCGGTCTAATATAATGAAAGGTGCTAACTGAAAGAAACTGACATGGTCAAACACTGTAATTCTTTTAGTATCAGCTCGTACAGGGAGTCAGGGAAAGAGAGAAACTCCATGGTTTTGTAGAGTGCATGATGGTATAAGTATGAATGGGCATCTGTCTGGTTATGTTGAGTTTGAGCCTAAAGCCTAAGTGGCCAGTTACTGTCATCTTGCGTGAATTCATGTTGATCAGAATTGTTTATAAATTGAGTTATCTGGTTTTCTCTCAAACGTGATTCTATCCCAATACCTGCACTGATCTCCCACTGGATTTCACTGGTTCGGTATTAGTACTGTATTACCCTACCCAACACATGATCACACATGCAATTGCATGTGCTTGTTTACCAGTATATTAAAAAGGACCATTTCATGGCCAACAATATCTAGTAATTTGTTATTACTGAAAGCTTTCTCATGGCACCTTTGACTATCCAACATTTTTTATATTTTAGCACTTCAAAAATACATTTATTGTACTGCTATTAATGACATTTATAGACAACTCAACTCAGAGTCTAAGACGAACATAGTGGAAACTGCACTAGGACATGAATTAGTGACAATGAACTTAAATATTAAGATTATTGCTTTTTCTTAACAGACCTTTGCTTGGGGTTCAAGCTCTGCTTCTGTTGGATACTGCGCTATTTCTTATCTTACGTTTTGCTGTTAAAGTCTGGCTTACCCTATCTAGAAAGAAGTAAAGAAGGTAATCATTGTGAAATAACTATGACTCGGTATGGTTTGAAATCTGAAGATATTTACCCAAGTGATATTGATGTATACTATCAATGAAATATTAAATTCTTTTTCTTTTTTGCCTAAAGATGATGGGATAACAGGGATTCAAAGTATATAAGACTTCATAAAATAAAGAAGGAAGAGAGTTCCCCATGCTGCTAGTGTGGGGGGAATCTCCCATGCATACCAATGGCACCACAAAGAATGATATCATTCACATGGAGCCCACATGGTCAGGGCAGGAGAGAAAAAATTAATAAAAAGCCCCATGTGAGAGGGCGATGGAACATTGGTTGCATGGTAGCTTTTTCCCATAAATAATATGGAACTTTTTGTCGAAGGTTAATGTGAACTAAATTGAAAAGAAATGGCAAAGGGAGATTTGCTACTAGTGATTTGGCTGTCTCAATATTGTCGTCCATCTTTACATGAGAATCTGGAAACTGGACATAGGCGTGTGGACGAATTTCTAAACTGGAAGATGAGGAAATCAGAAAAATATGAACTTTTTGTGTCTGCCTAGATGAATGGATTAACTTCTTTTACTTCGAAGTTTTTTGCCCTTGCTTTGCTCGTGTGTCTTCCTTTTTTCTTCAATATTTAAATTATTTTTGTGTGATTTTTATGTTTGTTTTCTCAATTTGATTCCACATGCTTGGAGTAATGTTTAGAATGAAAGAGTGAAGGTTTGTAGATTTGTTGTTTCGTATTTCATGGCATTGTTCCTGTTGCAGGAACAACGACGTTGAGAACTCTCTGGAAATCTACCAAAGAGCATTTGATGTTGTCTGTCTGGTTAGTCGACTGCCAAATTTACAAATTCATTGTTCTCTCCCTTCATTTTTTGAGAAAAAACTAAGACAGCATTGATATGTAGAATTCTTCACTACCTGTACGCATGGAGGCATGGAAATAATCAATCGACTCATGTCATGTAGATCTCTTGGGGGAAAGATGTAACTGATTCTCTAACTATGATATCTTGTCCAGGCTGGAGAGATATTGTGAATGGTTGCCCCATAGGCCGCCAGGGGAGGGGGAGGGGGAGGGGCAGGGGGAAGGAGTGGGGGGTGCACAGTTGTATCCTGCTGCATTAATGTTTGTTCTAAGGCATCTCCTAGTCTAATTGTATAATGGGTCCTGGCCTTCCTTGAGTGTGCTAACAATTGTATGAAGTTGTCAACACAAAGAGGCAAGATATAATGCAAATATCCTAATCTCTATGTTGAGAAGAAGGCGAATAGCTTTAAAGTCATATAAGCTGTACCTCATCCATAGAACTTCTGTAATGCCACACTTATGGTTTGTTTGGCCCCGTTCCATCTACTTGTTCTGTCCTTTTTCTAACATTGTTATTATTTTTTTATCCTGCAGAATGATGGACCAATGTGGGGTGTAGTTAAGCTGGTTGCTGAAATCTGTGCAACTGGAGATCACTAAACTGACTAAACTATTTTGCTACTCCTCACAACCTCTCTCAGTCCTATGAACATTCATTTATATATATTTCCTACCCAGCTGCACCATACAGGAACTCTATGGTGCTTGAGTATGACCGAGCATCAAATCAGGTGATTCAGTCTGCTTATCATGATATCAGCTAAAGGATTCGCGGAACCTCAATGCAGTCCAAGGATATCTTTAGAAAATGGTATACTGGAACACTATAGTCTATTTTCTTCACCCGCCTACTGATGTTTATTCTTTTAGAGAGAGAGAGAGAGAGATGTACTCAGAATTTATTATCATACAAGTTAATGTCATTTCCCTTGTACTTGGAGTTTTATGGGCAGATTCTTTTGTTAATAAAGTAGGTTTTGAAGTTATCACTTGTCAATTGTAGTGTTTTTCTGCGATATGGAGAGTTTATATGGAATTTCGATTCTGGAGTCCAAATTCTGCACACGTGGCATGTAGGGTTTCCATGTGAGGTAGTGCATGAATACAAATATGAGGGTAAGTTGTTCTACGAAAGGTAAATGATTGAATCTGAGACTAAAATTTGTCATGTGAGTCTTGTGACCAATCAAAATCATTGCATGGATATTGATAAATCACATTTCCATGTACTCTTTTCCGTGGCAGAATAAGTGGCGAATAAATTTTATCCATCCTTATGCCCAATAATGCTTAATAAATTGCTACTAAACTTGTAAATTGGCAAATTTTAACTTCGAAAAGTCCTGGATTATGGGAGACTCCATGGACAGCAAAAAAGTACAAAGATGCATTGCAGATATGCATTTGGTTGTTCTTGATTTGTAAATTGATGTGTACACCATTCGCACAAAAATTTTCTATGGGGAGATAGTGAGCAGCACTGAGCATCCAACAGTTGGGGTGCATGTCGGGCTTTCCCAGTTGTTGGATCCTCACTGTCGCTCATCGCAGTGGATTTGAGTCTATCCACTTCCATTTCTATGCGGCACAACAAAGCTGGGTTCTGGGTTTTTATAAAGTCTTCTATTGTGTAGTCATGTCAGAAAAGCACAAAAATCCTATACGGAGAGACATTGAGCGACAGTGAAGATCCAACAGTTGGGTGGATATCGGCCCCTCCCGGCCATTCCATCCTGACTATCACTTACCGCTCACCGCAGAGGATTTGAGTCTGCCAGAAAACATTGAACGATAGTGAAGATCCAATAGTGGGGTGCATGCCGGGCCTCCCAGCCATTCCGTCATAATTATCACTCACCGTTCATCGTAGAGGATTTGAGTCTGCCAGAAAACCAAAACCTTTGGCCTAAAAGTTTGTCTTTGACGCGTGTGATACTGTAATTGGAGAATTTAACGTATAAGCTGTGAAGTTACTACTTCCACAGCTTGAACCTACCTAGTGTAATAGTGTAATTGAAATAGCATAGGCATATCCCAATTGTAATGGAGGAGAAAACCCACCCGTCAATTGAATCGGAAATGGCTGTGGTCGGTGACCCTCAATCACTCGAGAAGAAAAAAGCTGCAATCCGAAATGCCGGTCCTGGAAAACTCCAGGTGTTCTAACTTTCTTCTCACCTCTTTCCTCCCACTATGTCTTGCTCTTTAAACTCTTTTTCTTTGAACTCTACTCTTTGATTTGTTTTGGGTATCATCTTAGGTTTCGCTGGGTTTAAAACTGATTTAATACAACTTTCTTATCTGGGTTTGTAATTCGACGCTTGAATCTTATTAGAAATTGCCCCACCGCCACGCGTTGCTCTCATTGCAAGGCCGTGAGATACTGGTGTGTTTGATTTCTTTCTACGCCCCATCTGGTGATCGTCTTAAGGTTTTGAATTCGATTTTAATCATTATTGCTGTTGTTGCATTTTTTTTTTCCGTAGAAATTTGATGCTATCGACAATTGAAAAAATGAATCGGATAAAAAAACCCTTCTCTCCTGCAAAGATCCTGGCTCGAAAAAACCTTGGCTGCGTTTGATCCCTTCTCTCCCTCAACCCTGGTCTACTCGATTTTTGTTTGACATCGCAGTGAAGAAACGGTACTTTCCCCTGGAACCCTTTTGGCAAATCAGACTTGATCTTAAAGACCCATTTGGATGCAACTGTCTTACATCACTGTGGAATCTCCACCAACTTCCGAACCCTATTATTGTTTATGACACCAATTCCTCTCTCATTGCCTCCACCCATTGTGTCTAAACTACAGTGATTTAGGCTTATAGGAAAGTGGTAGGATCTTCCTCTTGACCGATGTCATACTCATACTCATTCAGATAGGTCACATAATTTGGATGAATGGTGGGCTTGAGTGTCTTGATAAATCTTTTTGAAGGTTCTGGTGCTCCAACTATACTAGCTGGCAATGGTGTTACTACCTGTGTGGGTGCAAGATCATATGTCATCTCTGGCTTCATGGACACATTCTCATCATCAGGTATGAGGGAATAAGAATTTTCTAACTATGGAGGGATGGGCATGGAAAAAACAGTGGCAGAGGTTCCAACCAACTCATCATCAAACACTAGATGGCGATGCACTGTTGGATCTTCATTGCTCTCATTAAACCTTGCATTGGTAGTCTCCACAACCCTACTTTCTCCACCATGACAGTAGAATCTATAGCCCTTTTATCTCTCCATATATCCAATAAACCGGAAGCTCACACAGTCTTGGGGTCCCAAGCTTTCTCATAGGGTTTAAAATGTTTGGCGTCAGCGTAGCAACCCCAAACTCGTAAATGTCTAAGGCTAAGCTTTCTACTAGTCCATAGTTCGTAAGGGGTCTTAGTCACTACCTTACTAGGTACCTTGTTGAGAATGTAGATGGCAGTTTTGAGTGCCTCTCCCTACAAAGACTCCGGTAGATCAGTATTAGTAATCATAGTTCTGACCATGTCCTTCAAGGTCTTCCTCGAGAACCTTCATAGCATAGATTAGACTGGCCCGGAGTTGGAGACTCCGATGCCTAAATTAGACCTTGATAAAACCAGAATTACAGTTCTCAATCTCTCTCTGAGTTCTAAAAGTCCTTACCTTACCAATTTGATTTCTGGGGTTATATTTGAGTCCTTGGGTTAATGTAAATGGCTTCACTTTATGATATGATTTTGTTGTTGTAGGTTCTGGTAGTCTAGTAGATGGGCTTTATAGACTGAACTACAATTCCTCATGGGTAATGAATGTTGATGTGAAACGCTCACTGCTAGATGACAAGTCTTTAGTATTGTGGCACAGAAGATTGGGTCATATCTCTAGAAAGAGAATGGAGAGGCTGGTGAAGGAATGGGTTCTAGAAAACATAGACCTAGATGAATTGGGACTTGCATTGATTGCATTAAGGGGAAGATGACTACCCCTAGGAGGAAGGAAACTTGTTGCACTGTTGGAGTGTTGGATCTCATACACACGGACATTTGTGGTCCCTTTCCAAGACCAGCACTTAATGGACAACATTACTTTATAACGTTCATTGATGATTGGTCCAAATTTAGATACATTTCTTGATCAATGATAAATCTAGCGTACCTGACTCCTTCAAGATTTTCAGGGTAGAGGTGGAGGTTTTCCACTCTAATTGACACTGGGCAATTGCCTGGAACTTTTGCCTTATTTTTGTAAGAAAATGGGACACCTCAACAGAATGGAATTGTAGAAAGAAGGAATAAGGTTCATAATAATGGCTTTATTTTTAGTATATATGCGTTTTAAGTTTTAGTTCTGGTATTGATCTTGCTAACTTCTTATAATTCAATGTCAGGTAATTGCGGATTTTGATGCCACGCTAACGAAGTACTGGGTCAATGGGTGTCCAGGTCATAGTAAGTAGTCGATGCTATTTCCTTAAATTACACCCCCCCCCCAAACAACTCTAAAAACCCCTCATGATCTTACTCAGTAGTTTTTTTCCTAATAAAATGGTTAGCTAGTCATGGTCTGTTGCAGTTGGGTAATCCGGAATGCGAGGACAAGATGCGGAAATTGTGTGAATTTTATTATCCCATTAAGCAATCCCTGACGATTCCATTTGAGGAGAAAGCAAAGCATATGGAAGAATGGTATGGCATTTTGCCCTTCCTCGACAATAATTTGCTTTTGTTTATTTGTTTGTGTGATTAGGTTGCAGTACATGCATCCTCTTTTCTTCAACAAAATTGCAACAACAACATATAAACATCCAAGTGAGAGAAAAAAAAATCTTTTAAACGAGATCATGGGATGATTTCTATGCCAAGTATCTGCTAGGCTATAATCCAGCCAGTCCCTGAATCTTTACTTAAAACTTCTTGAACCTGAAGATGCTATCTTCATTACTGCAGGCAGGAAAATGGTCATGCGCTTCTGATTGAGGCTGGCCTTACCTTGGAGGCCATAAAGAGGTCGGTGGCTGATGCAAAAATTGAATTTAGGGAGGGGGTAGTTGAACTATTAAATCTTTTGGAGGTATCTGCTTCTCTTTCTTCTGTATCTTATTAAGCATGATTTTAAAGATATGCAATTGAAATCACTCAACTTGCTGCGACCTAGGTGGTCCTGGCAAAAGTTAGTGATGCAAATGATAACTTTCTGTCAAACCGAATGACAAGGTAGACTTCTAAGTTGACTAGTTTAGCATGGCTTCAGTTCATGCCCGAATTTACCAGATTGAAAATCAGAAAATGCAAATCACTTTTAATGTCTTATCATATTTTCAAGGGTGATTTACATCAACCTCCCCTGGCGTTCAAATTACATAATCCCTCCTGAAAATCGAAAAATTACATTTAAACCTAGCCAAACTAACACCGTGATAGAGTTGTTAAATTTACATATGGGCACTAAACTCCACATCGTCCATCAAACCAACAAAATTTTCTCCACCTCTCCGCTGCTTATCATCTCTAACATTGCCCAACCTTTCTTCACGAGCAGTAGAACTTGGCCTGGTATCTTCATCTTGAGTCTCTGCATGGCCTCTGCTCTTGCTCCTTTCCCCATCAACCCTTTTCTCCTCCCTGCCACTGGCTTTGATGACCTTATCAATGTTGGAATCCAGAACCTTGCTTTTCCGCTCACCGAATTCGTCCCTTTCATCTTTTGCTGTCTTTTGTACTCCCAAGCTTAAGATCAGAATTCTTTCCACTCTTCGAATCAGATTTATCAATGTAACTGCCTTCATCAGTTACAGAAAGAAAAAAAAAATGAAGAACTCATCCTCTGAAACGCACAATCACACAGACCAAAGAAGACAAATTAAAAAAGAAAAAGAGAAGAAGAACCCCACTGATGGGAGGTGGGTGATAGGGAAGATGGGTTTCTTCTTTTGGTTGCTGGGGTTGCTCCTGAATGATCCCAAAGCTTTAATGGCTGCCGCTCTCAGTATGTACTGGTGGCATGCTGCTGCAGCCAGTGCTCCGACCAACGGTCCAAACCCGGAGATCCACTGCACACACTCGGATCAACGATCAGAAAACCCATTAACTACAACTATCGAAGATACTTAATTAAACCCATATATTAAAGATCAACTTACATGACCATCCCAGATTGGGTCTTTGTTGTAGATCACTGCAGCGCTAAAGCTCCTAGCTGGGTTGATGCCCGTTCCTGTGATTGGGATGGTGGCCAAGTGCACCATGAATACTACAAACCTAATAGAAAATGGATTCGTTAATTCCCAAAGCCCTAAAAACAATACTCCTTCACAATCACGCAACCAGACCCAAACTCATCTTAATTGATCTAGAGCTGATGCTCCAAAACATCGCGAGTTCTTTCCTCGCTTGTTATGGTATGAAGAGTCGGAGAAGTCCTTCAGGGCTCCCACTCAAACTTACATCCAGGACGCCAACGGCTAGAAGAAGAAGAAGAAGGAGGGGGTAAAATTGTCTTTTCCATTTTGTAAAACTAACACCTCTATCACGGTGTTAGCTTGGCTGGGTTTAAATGTAATTTTTTGATTTTCAAGGGGGATTATGTAATTCGGGAAAACGCCAGGGGAGGTTGATGTAAATCACCCTATTTTCAATTACCCACGTGTGATCTCTCTAAAATGGTTAATTGACTTGAATTTGAGGTGGTGATTTCCTTCCGGGTTAATTAGACCCTGTAAGGATCGGATCATCTCTCTAAATTGGGTATTTGACTTCTGAGCTGATGATTTCCTGCTTGATTTATTAGACCCTGTAAATATCAGATCAGGTTGTCTTCTTTTATTCTTCTCATAGTCTCTTGCATAATTGATAGAATCTGCAAGAAATCAGATGCAAAATTATAAAGGAAATTATTTGTTGGATTCTCCTTTTCATCTCTCCAATTGGCAGGAAAGAGGCGTGCCTGTTCTTATATTATCTGCCGGGCTTACAGACGTCATAGAGGAGGTTAGTTTCAAAGTATTCACTCATTCATTGGTCACAGGAAAAAAGAGGGGGGGTTTCTGTGGGAATCACTCTTTTCCATTATCAGCACAGTATTGCCTGGATCATGGAAAAGCCAGTCTCCAGCATTTGTGAAATGTTAGAGATTTTTTTTTTTTTAATATCCTAATCGGTATGTGGTGTCATTCTGTATTTTTTTTATTTCTTTACCAGATCTTGAGGCAGAAACTTCCTAGATTTCCTAAGAATGTCAAGATTGTGTCAAACCAGATGGTATTCAGTAATGATGGTCGCCTTGTATCTTTTAAAGGTATCCTTTTTATTGTCGTCATAAAAGACCATAATTATGCAGCCTTCTTCTTGAGAATATTCACATTTGTAACATTACAGGTATTCTTCAGATTTGAACTGAAATTGATTGGGTTGGCTGAATGAAAGATATCCTCTTCCCTATCTTTCTGTATTTCTTGTCACATCCAGATATGATGCAACCCTCTATTGGATTGAACCACCCCAAAGATCTACGCTGAAAGTTACCTGGTTGATGAAACTAACGCCCTATCTATGGAAATTCTTACCCTTTTCCCTCCAGATGGATATGATAGATAAAATGATCATGATCATCCTTTTATGTAGTTTTCAGTCAAACTCCTTTTCTTGGACCCCTAGAAGGGTGCTGTCAATCCTGTTAATGTAGCCTTAAAAAAAGAAAAACTGTTGGACATGTTTTTACCTATTTTTCTCTTGGCAGAACCTTTTCCTGTTCTCCCACTATAAAGCATGTCATTTTTTTGGTTGCCATTTTATTTATTATTTTCTTTTCTAAATGGTTTTGATAACAGGAAAGACAATTCATGTCCTAAACAAGAATGAGCATGCTTTGGATATGGCCTCCTCATCTGTACATGATCAGTTTGGTGAAACTAAGGAGCAGAGTGATGATAATGTGTTTATTAAGAGAAGAACGAATGCACTGCTTCTTGGTGATCACATTGGAGATCTGGGCATGTCTGATGGTTTGAACTACGAGTATCAAATTACTGTGGGATTCCTGTAAGTTAATAATTATTTGTTTCCATGAAATCCCATGTACTGAAAAATGCTTGAGCATACATCTACTCCATGACTCTTAGCATTTGACATGGTAGGCTATATGATAGAAGTAGTGCATTTAGTATATTTGGATAAAGATCTCAGCTTCTGTAATTGACCATCTCGTTCAGTTGCTTTTACCTGCAACGAATGGGAATTATGTAGTCATGATGATGGACATTCTTATTGTGCCTTTTCACTTTGAGAAACATCAACTTGGTAACAAAGCAGGTTCCAAATCTTGAGCACCATGCCTAGAGGTAAAGCAAAGCAACCCCACATTTCTTGAAGATGCTTTACGAGGTAAATGAGTTACGGCAAACAAATGCCAACCTTCAAAGAACCATGGAGGAAATGTTGAAGAGGTGATCTTCATCTAGCAATCCACTGCCTCCACCACCTCGAGCCCCATTCAAAACCCCTAATTTTGAAGAACGTGACAATGCATCAAGCTCAATATGTGGCGAGTTTTATCCTGACAAAAAATAATCAGTGGAGTGGAAAGCCTTGTCATATGATGACTTTTATCTGCGCCAAAAAGTTTGGAAGACGACCAATGGCTAAGAACTGATGTTCTCCATACCTGTTGTATTGCCGATGGTCGAAATTTTTTGGTTTTAATTGATTATGGTAGTTGTAAAAATATGATCAGAAGATCATGGTGGAAAATTTGAATTTGAAATGTGAACCCCATTTAAATCCCTATAGCATATCTTGGTTTGAAAAAGGGAGGTGGGGTTCCCACCAACCAAAGATGTTTGATAAAATTTTCCATTATAGAACTATAAAATTACATACATGTTCCAGCCTTACGCAAAGCCTGAGCCTGAGCCTGAGCCTGAGCCTGAGCCTGAGCCTGAGCTGACCTGAAGCCTGGTGGGATGAGGTCATCCCAGCCCAACATCCAGCCAGGCTGGGCCTGAGCCATGGCTAAGGCACCTTCAGGCTGGGCCTGGGCCTTCAAAGACCAGGGCCCAGCCTGGCCTAGTTGCACCTCTACTCAGGGTAAAGCCCATGCTTAAATGGCATTCTGTACAGCAACTATGAAGTTATTTTAGCAACGTAGAGAGAAATGATGTCTGTAGCAGATCATGAGGACAAGCATTACAGTATGGTTGGATTTTGTTGAATTGCTGAAATCTTAGAGAACAAGGACTTATATTCATGGATGATTTTCTGCTCTGAAAGAGTAATTTTAAAAGTTCAATTACTGAGCTGTGGAGCTATTGATGCAAAGTGTCTTCACCGCTTGCTGTTGGTTTATGGATTGAACTGATTATGGTTGAACTCACACCTATTGCATTAAAAAAAAAAAAAAAGATACTAAAAATTTTGCTGGTTTGTTTGGTTATTATGTTTGCTCTGCTTTATTTAACTTTTTTCCCACTGAACATTTTTAATTAATTTAATTCCACTGATTCCTTTGATGAAGCAGAAAATATTTGCCTTTGTTGTTAATTATGAACTCTTATTTCAGGAATGATGACATTGAGAAGTTTCTTGAAACCTTCCAAAAAGCATTTGATATTGTGTATGTGGTAAGTAGACTGCTAAAGTTCTTATTTTCCTGTCCTCTATTCAGGCTACTGGATATAGATTCGTGATGAAGAAAATCAATTTCACAATGTGGACTGCCATGTGAATGATGTTCATGTGGGGCCATTAGAGGAAGCCATTAATCTTTTTGTCCCATGCAAGATTTTTCAGTGCAAAAATAACCTGATTAGATGAATGTAACCATTTAGTCCTTCCAGGGTATTTCATAAGTGGTTCAACAAACAGAATATCTTCTAAATTTATTGTTACATCCTGATAATAAAATCTTCTCGATAATAGTTTCATGTAGAGAGTTCAGACTTCTCTAGTAATGCATGTATGTGTGTTCTGGTTCGGTTTGTTAGAGGCTGGTTCTCCATTTTGGTTTGTTCTAATTGTATGTATTTGCTTTCTGCAGAATGATGCACCCATGTGGGGAGTAGTAGAGTTGGTCTCACAAATATGTCCATCCAGAGGTCACTAGACTATACTCTGGACATTTAGTCATTCTTTCTGAGATGGGTTACCTATATTAGCATCATTTTTCCCCTGTATTTTCTTGTCTTGGATAACTTGAGCACACCCAGCTACCACAGATTATAAACAGAAAGGTCCAAAGCTTGACTGCTGAACAATTTAGTCTGGACTGAGTTTTTTGAGAAAAACAGAGAAGGTCGAAACGGAATATGCGAACCTGCATGGTTTTAAAAGGAATATCCAAATGGAATATATGGTAGATTTTAAAACTTGATTGCCTCTTGAAATCGTGGATCAGTTGAAGAATTCCTGCTGTGAATGATGAATTAGAACATCCAAGGAGTTGGGGCCATGAAAGGGTGGACTAGACAAGCAAAAGTACGAAGAAAGAAGCATTATCAAGTATCCATCGAATCAGGGACGGAAAAGGAAAAGCTGGACATGGAGATTCTCTCTCTAGAATTATCTATTTCTCGCTTATGTCATCAGTTTGTTCTAATCAACTTAAATGAATGCTTGGGTCTGTGCTTAATCTGTCTGTCTATATTTGTTGCTATTAATCCTGAAAACACTTTTGGTGATCTGAGTTTGATTTGGTATTTATTATGCAATTCAACTATACAAGGTGGTCATGAATCCTGCTTTGACCAGTAAAATACAGAATATCAGCAGTAACATATTAATATTCCTAATCATAAAAATATAGCCAACTCAAGAACAGTTAGAAGATGACTTTTTTTTGTCACTGTGGACTGCTTTATGGGTCACTCTGACCATTGGATGATGAAGAATGACCTGGATATGAGAAGTCAAATTAAGAGCTTATCTCTAATAGTCTACTATGTGATAATGTGATCCATTATGTGCAGGACTTAACTAAATCGGTATCAACTGAGGCCAATCCCATTGCAGATTCTGGTTACTTGAACCTCGCCTGCACCCTTTCTGGTTTGATGCCTGCTCAGTTTCAGAAGACCATCATGGCATGCACACAAAGCCCAACCCAGATTCCAAGATTCCTGAAGAGTCCAAAGAGGGAATAATGTCACATGAACTCCTTGGCTTGGATACAACTACTCTACCTCATGATGCCATATATGATTTAGTATCACGTAACTTTAACATGGGGTAAGCCTCTAAGGAACATTGCCATGCCTTGCATTAATAGTATACAAAGCTCCCCGTTCCAAAAAACCAAGTTAACTCAGGATAAATAAGTCCACTTCACTTGGAGAAATGGAAGTAAAATGAAAGTAAAAAAGAAAGAAACACAGCACTAACAAGTCAATAAAATGTTAACTAAGTGCGGTTGACTACATGGATCCTCGCCCTCTATTCTATCTAAGGTCATACAATCACTTCATAAAATAGTAATAGTAAGAAAAAAAAAAAGATTCACCTCAAAGTTCTTCAAACGGTCATCTATACAGGCAAATTACCAAGGCAACCCAACTGTTTGGAATGACCTCACTTGTGAGCTTATGAAGCTACTTTTGCTCTGTCTCTGCCCTGGTTTATTCTTTTTGGTTACTTGTGCCCCCCACAAAATTGAGCACCTTAAAACTCCTTTACGTTAGCATCAAGAAGCAGCAGCAGCAGTGGCACAGGCTTTTTCTTTTCTGTACGTCTTCTGGTTCCCTCCCTCTACAGGCAAAAGGTCTTTGGTACCATAAAGCTTTTTGTAAACCTAGTGGTGCCACAAGTAGGGAGCTATGAGGAAATTTTAGTGGGAAAAAAAAGAAACTATGTGAAAATTGTCCATTAGATATGGATCGAAGCGTTGAATTTCAGTTTCAAATTAAATAATGAGCATAGACCTTTGAGTCTGGTTAAAATTTCAGGCTCATCGGATCTGTTACATGACAAGAAATGAGTGTGTGAGTGAGTAGGATTGTAAGGTTAATCATAGTTGTCAAGGTTTCGCTTATATAGGCTTTTAGAGAAGCATTTCAAGGTCCAAAGCTTATTGTCTCCTTATTGGATGTAGGAACGTTGACCGCCTTGGTCACCTAAGTGGGCGTCTTATTATATTATATGTTTTTCTATTTTTTTATATCATATGTAAAATAGATTATGTTTTCAACCCTTTTATTGATTTTTATACTTGATTGTGAGGCATTGTCATACATGTACATTGCTTGATTCATACTGACAATTATAAGATCTGTAGTTTTGTTTCTTAATATATGTTTTTAGTTATGTTTTCTTGTTTTTTAATTTATTTATACCATGGGAGAAAGAACACTACCTATTTGCATTCTTTATCTCCAAACACAATGCCCTGATAATATAATTTATTTGTTATATATTATTTTTTAAGACATACTCCTAGTTATATTAATTTGTTTTTTAATTTATTTATACCATGGGAGAAAGAACACTACCCGTTTGCATTCTTTATCTCCAAACACAATGCCCTGGTAATATAATTTATTTGTTATATATTATTTTTTAGGACATACTCCTAGTTATATTAATTTGTTTTTTAATTTATTTATATTATGAGAGAAAAAAACACTACCAATTTGCATCCTTTACCTCAAGACACAACGCCCTATTACTATGTTTTATTTGTTATATATTATTTTATAGCAAAAAGAACTGTATCAATCTAGAGTTGACTATGCCAACAGATAGTGCCGTGCCATCCCTGACGTCCTCATTGGCTCTGCATGATTGGCGGGGTTCTTTCTACATATTTTTTTGATAGGTTATGTCATTAATAGCATAATTTTTTTTTTTTTGTGAATTATTTATTGAATTTTTATGTGTCATGAGGGTTCTTGATGTGACATATAAATATATATCCATTGACTTTGATCGCTTAATCTCAACCTTCACTTATTCAATACCTTTGGACCTTTGGTTATGTAATGTCAGAGCTGAAACATATGGCTTTTGACTTTGAGAGGAGTTTCAAGACAGTCATGTATTAATTGCTAAACCAACCACAAAAGAGTTGGAAAAAGAAAGACTTTAATCAATATCCGTAGTTACAGATGGAAAGTTAATAGAGGAGAATCAACAGTTAACAATAAATAACTTCAAAAATGGACACCAACCAAACCCAAAGTCCCAAACCCAAAACCACCAAGACCCCCAACCCATACAAGAAATAAAATTGACACAGGTCTCAAACTCAAAACACACAAAAAAAAAGAAAGTTAAATGAAGATGCTCCGATTCCCTGCTTGGCACAGAAAAGGAAAGCACTCAAAATGTAAATGGCCTCTTCTATTCTCAAACCTATTTACTTCTTCAAGACTCAAACCTACCCTACATTTCCACAAGAGAGTTGTCAAAAGTTAGAATAATCACAATTCCTACAATCTGTACACCACCCCCCTCTAAAGAGGCATTACTACTACTATCCTACTGCCAATGTCATTCAGGCGGCTACGGCTTCTGCTTCTGCTCCTGCTGGTGATGTCCTGGGTTCAGATTCAGGTTTGGGTTCCAGTTCCAGTTCCTGTTCCTGTTCCAGTCCAGCAGTCGGCTGTAGAAACTCAGTGTAGTGAAATTCAATCTGTAGTCGGTGATGAAGAGGAGTCGATGCCATCAGTCCCTTCTTGATATCTAGTTGCAATTCCCTTAGAGGAATCGCAGCCAAAAAGTTCTTGATGTATTCCTTGCACGATTCCTTCCCACTGCACACCACCTCCTCTTCTCCCTCACTCTTTTTCAACTCCTCATCCGGCTTCAAAACTATTGGCCCGGCAGCTGAAGTTTCCTTGGTGTTGTTGCTCTGCCGGAACAGCCGATTTGCAGATTCAGCTGCTGTTACCTTCTGATGATCCCCAGCAGATTTGCCCTCCGACTGTGCCTCCTTTGGCAACCTGTGGATTGCTGTGTCTTTGTCGAATCTTAAAATGTAGGCCTGATTGCACCCCTCAAAGAGCCTTTCCCCTAATGTGTCAATGATGTAGTAAGCCTCTGGTTCAACCTTGAGGACAAAAAAATGGTCATTCCAGCTGACAATGTACACCTGGGGGTCATCATTGCTGGGACAATTTGATCCAGCATAGCTGATCTCATCCCAAATGTTGTCGAAGGACATAGCACCATGCAGGAAGTCAAAACCACCCTCTTCCATGCCATCTGGATGGAAGAATCCTATGAAGGACTTCTGAGGGGCAACAGACAGAGGCCGGATCTTGGCCTGGAGGACTGTCTCAAGATCAAAGTGCTTGTCAGGAAATCGCTCCCTGTAGGTCTCATTCTCACAAAGGTTTCTCCACTCTAATGAACCTTCTCTAATCAGGCTGTCAAACTGGGACTTGATAGGCATATCATCTCGGTTGTTCTGGAACCAGTCAGCGATAACAGCAACCAGTGCTGTGCATGCACTTTCTCCTGCAGCACGCTCATTTCTTTGATCAATCGAAGCATAGAAAACTTGAGAGCAAAGCTTCATGTGCCCATCACGGCTTATTACTTCCTTACGCTCCCAGCTCCCCACAGCAAAATTGTCATCCCCAAATTCAGACACTGATGATCTATTTGCAATTGAATCCTCATCCACTTTACGCCACTGTCAAAAAGGTTGCCACACTTTTTTTTTTCAGATTTACACAATATCACAAGAATAACTAAGGAAAAAAGAAAGTATTACACTTTCTCCCACAGGTGTCCACAACAATTAATAGAATAAAATTCATATTTAATACGTAAAATTTCCGATTTCATGACATATTGAGAAATCGTTCTTTTTAAAGAACAAGATGATCAGATAATTCAATGGGTCAGTTGACTTTTCAGACTGTCAAAATTAGGCCCAAATAACAGTTTAGTGATTTCTGAAAAAAGCAAATACTGATTCCAGAATGCACCTTGAACCCACTCAAAAGTCATCAACTTCACGTTAAGATCACCAAGTACCAACAACCCATCATGGTTCAAAGTTTGTTATAGTTCATGCATAATAAGGAAACCAATCAAATGATATTCTTCAAGAACGCAGTGTCCTAACTTCTCTAACTTTTTTGTTTGGTGGGGGTGGCTTTTCTCAAGAGCTCTGCCATAGATTCATAAGGGAACTAAGACAATTGGGGAGGATGGGTCGGGAGACGGTAAAAAGAGTGAGCAAGGTAGATTCTTACCCCTTGACTGGACTCATCAGAAGAGCTAAGCTGACGACGATCAAAATCAATATCATCCCCACCTTCTTCTGCATAGGCTTTCTTTAAAAGTGGTTCCCCCTTTGATTTAGGAGATCTGAAGCTCAATTTCCTTTTCCTCCACGGCAAGATGCTCCTCTTTGAACTCTGCTGTAGAGACTGCTGAGAGGCTGATGCCATTGATTCCTCCATTTTCAACAATCCCACATCAGATTTGCGATTGCTATAGTAAATCCAGTCCTCGTTCTCTCCACTGATTCTCATCTCAGAGTAAAATGATCCTCCGACACAGTTTGTGTAGGCCAATGTGCCATAACTGAATGATTTCCTGAAACTAGAATTTAACCTATCGTCCTCCAGTTCTCCTCCATCATAATCATCAAGTGAGTCCGTGTCAAAAGGGTATACGCAGTCACCATCCTCACTTCTTGCCGAGCATCTGCCCTCGCTGCCCTCTTCCTCATGGCCTGCCTTCTTTGCCCTTCGGGAAGACACATATTCTTTAAGTATTTTTACTCTACGCAGACCTGCTTTAAGGGCAGAAACTTCATCTTTCTCCGTTAAGAGAGTTTCTCCAGGTGGGGGTGATAATGGAACAGGAACTATTGATCTCTGCATCATCTCGCCAGGTTCTTGAGTGATTCTTAATTCCAATAAACTAAGAGATATCTGCAACAAGGATAGTGCTCAAGGTCAGAAAAAAATAAAACATCAATTAAGGAGAACCCGCTGAGAAAGGAGATTAACCAGACTAGTCATAAAATGCAATTGCAGAGGAAATATCGATACACTAAATGGAAACACCAAACATGGCACAATAGAAATGATAATAAACATTGAAAACATATTAGAAGACACTACTTACACAGATAATGGGATGAGGTTCAGCACCACCACCAGGCTGAACAAGAGGGATATCAATTTCAATCTCTTTCTCTTCACCTGCAGAAGCAAATTCTGCAAGGTTTAAAGTTGCTGTTCCAACAACAGGAACCTTATTCTTTTGCCCTTGCTTCGAGCACTGTCCAGGAGAAAATTTAAAATAAGTCCACGTGCTTAAGAAGGTTACCTACAGGCTATTCCTAATCATGCATAAAGCAAATACAATATTAAGAAGCTGAATGCTACATGTAAAAATGTTTACCATTTTATTTTATTTTAACATGCCATCACAACTTCACAAATGCAAAGACAAAAAAGCCCAATGATTCTTAGGAAATTCTAATTGAAATTTTAAACCTAAAGCAAGATAAAAACAACTAAGACATGAATATGAAAACATTATTCAAAGTCACGAAACAAAGAGATGAATTTCATCACCAGCATAAAAAAATAAAAAACAAAAGAAGATTCCGAACTTTTGAACAGAAAATACATTGAAGAAACAAATAAAGAGGCATCAGAAAGGTCAATAACAAAATAATTCATCAACTTGGCAAGAATCCAGAATCCTAAATAGCAGAAAATACCAGAGAATTCCAGGTCGGGCTCCCGACCCTATCTTTAAAAATCTAAGCATGCACACCGATAATGCCCAGGTACGACAAAAGAACATTCTTATATTGCAAAAGTGCAGAATATCTGATACTCAACTCACACCACAAAATCGCTCATCATGCGAAAATAAATTCGAACAATCAATAAGTCAAAACTAAGATCATCAACCTGAAAATGGACCTGAAATTCTAATTAGTATTTGTAATATAACAGGAAGCCTCAGTTCCTCACCCTTACCCCTTGTTTCGTTGATAGATTCTCCTTCCCCATCCATATAAAATCAACAGGAGGAATTTCCGTATTGGTGACATAAAAAATCTCATAGAACTCCTAGGGAAAAAAACACAGACAGACGATTGAAATAAGGTTTTATGATAGAAAATCGTCCATTAAAGGGGGGGAGGGGGGGGGAACTGATGATGACGCTGACCCTTCTTCCATGAACAAATAGATGAAAATACGGAAGAAGAAATGGAGGGAGGAAGGGAGGGAGGGAAAAGAAGAAGAAAGAAATTCCCACCCCCAAACCCGGAAACCTTTTCTTGCTTGTTCGTTCGAGAGCGAGATCAACAACCCGTTGCTTCACACGGGAAAAAGAGAACCTATTAAAGTCAAGAAGAACAAAAACAGAGACGAAAGAGAGATAAAAACCAGAGAAGAAAAGTCGCCTTTCATTGAAGACCCAATAGAAGATAAAAATGCCTGACTACATTTAAAAAGGAAAAACAAAACAAAAAATCAATAAACAGAAATCTCCATTGACCAAGCAGATAATCAAAACATAGATATGGAAGAAAAAATCAAGGGGAAAAAAAAAATTCTCCCCTCCCGTGAAACCTAATCTTGCTTGTGAGAGATCAAGATCGAGATCGTGATTAACAACCCGTTGCTTTCACAAGGGGAAAAAGAGAACCCAGCACAATTGAGTAAGACCAAAAACTAGGGAGGAGCTAGAGATAAAAACCCAGAGAAGATAAGTCGCCTTCCATTGAAGACCCAACAGAAGATAAAAATACCTAAAAGAAAAAAATCATGAAACAGAAACCTCCATTGACCAAAGCAAAAGATCAAAACGGCGGAGACCCCCAAGAAATAAAAGGGCAGCAAAAAACAGAGAGCCTTAAACTCACATTGATGACGGTGAATGAGACCTCCCAGGGGTGGATGACGTTGTCTTTGTAAGCAGTAAGGTTACAGACGGTAAGAAACTCCTCATTCCAATGAACAACACCATCGCTATGCACATCCTCTTCCTTGGTAAAGTTCCTCTTAACCGTCCGCCTCAGAGAACTCAAAGCGTTCTTTGTACCTTTCCATTTGATCTCCACCAGTAACCTCGGTACCTCAGCCACCAGCTTCTCTCCATCCACCATAACCATAGAAAGAAGCCCTTCAAGCCTTCGCATGACTAGCTTAACCTCAAATTTCTTCGACAATACAGGCGGCCATGGCCGCCATTTCATCATCTTAACCACCATAACCCCCTCCCCTCCAACACCCAAGATTCAGAAACCCAAAAAGGAGAATCTCAAAGAAATCTCCCCGAAAGAACACTGAAACGAAACCCTAGAGACTCCAAATCTCCTTCACGACACGGCACGAGACTCAAAACCCAGTATTATAAATTATAGAACTATAGATCAAAGCAAAACAGAAAACAGCCCCAATTCCCTCAGGCCTTGACCAAAAAAAAAAAAAAGAACAATTATCTTCAGATCTTCGTGTCTTCGGACTTCGGAAAATCCAAAAAAAAAAAAAACAGAAATATCCCTCTGAGAATTACTACTCTTCGCGATAAGAGGATTTCTCTCTCTCTCTCTCTCTCTCTCTTGAAGCTCTCTCTCCTCGAAGAAAACAAAACTGGCGAATATGAATATGCCGTTGTATATAAATAAAGAAACTGAATAAATCAATTAATTATAGTTCCGAAATTGCTCTCAAAAAACGCGAAAATAAAGTCGCGATGAAGAGAGAGAAAGGCCGGCAAATGGCGATAACAGCCAATTCCAGCTTTACTCGTCACGGGATATTATTAATTTATTATTATTATTATTTTCTCTTTACCTCCTTTACTTTGGGGTGAGTGTGGTTTGGTGGACGTGTTGGGTTAAATTAAAAGTTATCCATTTGGGTGTCGTTAGTTGTCGTTACTTTTATCCATTACGAAACTAACGGCGTGGTTAATTCTCAGTTTGAAATGACAAAGTGAAGTAAACGTCTACTAACGTCTAATATGGGAAATTGAATTCTCCATGTCACGATGGAGCAGTGAAAAATGGGTGTCCACCAGGTTCTTTTGTACCCTTTTTTCCGTTTAAGTCTTCTTTAGGGTCGGTCTTGTTGTAACCGTTGGTTACACACAGTTCGGCAAATCCCATAAAACATGGGTTAGGTAACGAGGAGGTTGGCTTCATTTATTGGCTTTATCTTAACTAGGAATGGATTTTGTCTCTTTTGTGCCACATTTTATGGTGACTGACATATTACACCACCGTTGGTCACATGGAGATTCATCCTTTCTTAATGGAGAGAGGTCTATTTGTAACGGAATGAGGATTAACCATACACTTGTGAATGATTTTATTTATAATATTAAAAATAATGGTATGACAAATTTGCTCAATTGTATGTGAGGAGGAAGTTCATCTGCTTTTATCTTTTTTCCATCAGATATGGTGAATCATTGCACTAAAAGCCAACTTACTAAGTATATCGCACGAAAACTTGCTGTTAAAGCTTTTGTGATTAAATTTTGCTTGTACTAGTTGTGTTGGCATGACTTGTGGAGCGCTTGAAATTGGTGGCACCATTGATGAGAATCATATGCTTTAGTTGCACCCTCTATTTAATATTCAAATGGTAAAATTATTTATCTATGCAGCAAATTAGTGGTGGGACATATTGAGACGCCTCTCAACATGGGACAATGTACATAAGTATTTTCCAAAATGAAAACAAAAAAGAACAAGAAGAAAAAGGTTTTTTTGGTGAGAACACCCCCTATCCAATATTCAATGGCAAAATCATTTGTCTATGTAGCAAAATAAGGGTGGGACATATTGAGATGCCTCTCAATATAGGACAATGTACATAAGTTTTTTCCAAAATGAAAACAAAAAGAACAAGAAGAAAAATGTTTTTTTGTGAGAACATCCCTATCCAATATTCAAATGGCAAAACCATTTATCTATGTAGCAAAATAAGAGTGGGACATATTTAAACGCCTCTCGACATAGGACAATGTACATAAGTTGTTTCCAAAATGAAACAAAAAAGAACAAGAAGAAAAAGGTTTTTTTGTGAGAACATCCCTATTCAATATTCAAATGGCATAATCATTTATCTATGTAGCAAAATAAGGGTGGGACATATTGAGATGCCTCTCAATATAGGACAATGTACATAAGTTTTTTCCAAAATGAAAACAAAAAGAACAAGAAGAAAAAGGTATTTTTGTGAGAACATCCCTATCCAATATTCAAAAGGCAAAATCATTTATCTATAGAGCAAAATAAGAGTGGGACATATTGAGACGCCTCTCAACATAGGACAATGTACATAAGTTGTTTCCAAAATGAAACAAAAAAGAACAAGAAGAAAAAGGTTTTTTTTTTTTGTGAGAACACGAAGAAGAAGGTAATGACATCAAACATCTTACTTAAATTTAACGGGATATTCTTCATGTAACATGCATGGTTACACCAACATATGATGTAGAGAATACAAGACAAATGGTAATGGCATCATTATATTATATTGCCCTTTTTGCCCTTATATAACATAAAATACATCCATTTATTATACGAAAGGAATAAACTCAGTATGATTAGAGTCTTAGTGTAATCAATCGTAATTACACAAAGCTAGATCAATTTCTAAATAAAATAGCCAAATCTCTCAGCGCTCAATTAATGTCGATGGATATATCCTTGGCAACAATTTCATTTGAATGAAGCGTCTCCTAATTCTATTTTATTTGTTTTATTTTATTTTTCCAATTTCATCACTTGTATGTTATTTGAGGCAAAATTTATTGATGTCCAAATTTTGAATAGATGTTGCCCATGTCATATTATGGGATGTGAAATGTGTGTAGATTTCATCACTCCCTCTCATATTCAATGTCATGTAACTTACGTTTTTGACAGTGTGATTGATTTCTTAGTTAGAAAGGCATTGTCAGTGATGTGTACGACAATAGTTCAATTCCTACTCTATGATTGATGAATCTTTTATAATCAAATGTCAAGTTATTCTCGCGTCAATGAATAAATTATCTTCTACCAAAATATATATATATATATACGAATAAATTTCGAAACTAAAATCTATTGGGATTGCGAAAACATCTCCCTTATGTGTTAAGAAAATGCTTTGAAATTGTTTAATAAGATACATTCTATGCACATGTGCTGTTATATCATTCATTGTATAGTCATATTCATATTTTATCCAATCTGACAGCCTAAATATTTAGAAATAATGCCAAGAATATTGCTTGAAGATTCAATTTTTTCTAAGTACATCTTAATATGAAAGGAAACTTATATTCATGGACAGGTGGCAATTGAGTACATAATTAGTATATTCAAAAAAAAAAAAAACCAAAACCAAAACATACCTCTTGTCCATGACCAACAGCACTCACCACTAGTATCATCACCAATGGGGGAAGGCAGATATTCTTCTCATGTGGTGAGCTCTTTAATTACATAGGATACTATCGTTCATGGGTATCATATTATGAATCAGTGATGTATTAATTGTTTTGACTTGTATTTTAGATACTTTTTTTACGGTGAGATTCTATTTAGGAAGAGCAACTTCTCTCCCCATGAAAAAAAAAACCAGTAAAAGGTGTCAAGTTTCAACTTGAACCGATTGAATTGATGAAAACCATATAATTCAGCTCAAACCGAAATCAAAATAGATCATAATTGATCCTCACCTTGTTGGATTGACATCAATTTGTCCTAATTGAGACCAAAGCAATTTCTTCCTTACAACTCTTTTGCTTAACCATTTTATGAAATGTATTGGGTAATTTTTATTTCATTATTTATTGGGCAGGAGAACCTTGTCTAATGTAACCATTATATCAATGGGTAGATCAATGGAAAGTCATGCCAAGGCATCTAAGCAGGGGGCAACATCATATTTTCGCACCTGCACATGTCAAGGCTTAGAGAGATGCAACCCAATAAGATTTTCTTCAATTTACCACGCCACCCCCTGAAGAATGCCACAATGATAAAACCACCCCCTCCGTTTGACCAAATTATTCTCAAACCCTCTACAGTCAGTCACAGTTAAGGAATATACCTTATATGTTGATGTCATCTACTATATTTTATTTTAAATACCAAAATGCCCTTACTAAATATTACGTACCTAAAATACCCATGCAATACATCCCATCCCCAAACCGATAGTTAGCATACCTGACATCAAATTGAGTCATAAATTACCTTTTCTCCTCCACTTCTCTCTGCGATATTCAGTACGAGCTCCTCGACGGTGATGGCAGCGACGGCAGCAGCAGAGATTACTTCACCTTCTTCACTCCCACTGACTCGTCTCTCTACTATCTGGATCTGGGATCAGCGGAGATTACCGTACATGGCTTCAAATCTGGAGATTTTCCTCTCCAGCTATCAAGTTATTGCAGTTCTTCATCCATCCATCCGATGTATTTGAATTTTATGAGTGATTAAAGCCATCTGGAGGAGGACTTGACAATAACTTTAGACCATTTTGTTGGTCTGATATTTTGTTTTCCAAAATCTCCCACCAGCCGATACTCTGTATTTAGGTTTAAAATCAGTGATTTTTATTCTTGGAATATCTTTTGATCTCTCTTGATCAGACTTGTATTTTAAGCACTATTTGTTCTTACCTAGAGGGAGACTCAGATGAAGTTCATGCCTGTGTTTGGTGTCTTAATTTTTGGAAATTGGTTTTCTCCACACCCATGGGGCTATTATGTTTTCAGTCTATTTTTCAACTCTGAAACTTTGATCGTTTCTTCTCCTATATCCACTTGTTCCAACTATAGTTTGGGGAGTTTCTCCCTCCTACTATAGTGCTTCCTTTGACCCTTATATCAGGCTCTGCTGCCCTCCTGCCTTGCTACTCTGCTGCGATAGTGCTACCTGCTACAGTGTTATCTGCTACAATACTACCCTGTTGTTCATCTACTACAACCTGACCATGTTCAGGTACAAATTACGACTACTGCGGTGTAAAGTCATCCATGGACATGAGCGGAGTGGAATTGCTACCAGGGGAGAAAGTGGTGGAGTTGGAGTTGGAGTTGGCGATGATGGTGGAGGTGGTGGTGAGATGGTTTTGCGAGTGGCATCACAATAGCCTCAGAGTGTCAAATTCCTTTGAATGAAACCTACAGAACTGAGCATGGTAGGGCAGCATTGGTGACTAAAGGTTGGGGTGCAGAGGACGTGGGTTAAAACATGAGTTTTAGGTAATAAGGTATAACGGTCATTTTAACTCTTAATTTAAGAGTGATTGGCAATAGGGGGTTTGAGAATAATTTGATAAAACAAATAGAGTGGTTTATCATTGTGGCATTATCTAAGGGGTGGCACGGTAAATTTTCTTTTATTATATATGATAAGATTTTCTATGAGAGAATATGATTTTTATGCTTAGATACGTAGGAATACGAAATGACTAATCTGCCCAATAGAAGGAAAAAATGACATATCCGCACGTGTGAATGTTTAATACGGGAGGAAAACTAAAATTCTAACCATCACAAGTCACGATTCTGGATGACGTAAGCGACAATGGAAAATGTCTGTCATGACTGTGACGTAACTTTTGAAGATCTTTTGGAACTTTTCCTTTTGAGTGGATTATTCCTAATGCTGTCAACTGTGTGGTTCACGAAAGGTTTTAAAAAGAAGACTTAAGACAAAAGGAAGAGGCAAAAGCCTATAATCCCTATGCATCACGATTACCGGTGACGCATGTGGGAAAGGAAGATCCGTCACGATGGTGATGTAACCTTTTCACGATTTGATATATAACTTTTCCTATTTTCTGGATTTTTCCTACTAAAGTTCGAATATTGCTGGGACCCCCCTTGGCTCTTACAGCTTGGTTGAGACTCGAGCAATGGTATCGGGTTAGAGTTGTGGGTCTTGATAAACCATACCCGGCTCCTTACTTGAAGATCCAAGTGATCATATCACTTTAAATTTGGTTGGGTTGGTTTGGGTTGGGTTGGTTGGATTTTAATATAATCAGAGATAGATTTATATGGATAACACAGAAGTGCATAGTTGGCCTTTTATAAGAAATGTTTATGGGATACTGTTCTATTTTGACAGTTAAAACTATGAATTGAATAAACCACATGATAGTATATAGGTTAGTTCATGTGATGGAGAATCACATATAAATCTCAATAATATGTAAATCATGTCTACAAGACAAGGCATTTTTCTTTTTTAATTGTTGGTAGAGAGGCAATTTTTTTTTATTAATAATGTGAAGTATTGATTTCAAAGGTTAGGGAAAAAAAAACTAATGAACTCATGGCTCTCATAAAAGTGGATGACCAATTCCATGAAACATTTTTCTTCTTGTAGTTTCAACTAATAAAACAGACTTATTTGATTAGTCATGAAATTCATAAAAGAGGTGTTATTTTTATCATCAAGAAGATATTCTACATTTATGATTTTCCGCATTAATAAGGGGTGGTGTAAATTATAGTCCACATACATTTTTCTAGATCATGTAAAGATGTTTTTATATTAGAGTCGACTATCATGCTCTCTCTTTTTTTTCTTCTATTTTTTAATAGATTTTCCCCACATGTCATTATAGCTAGTAGTTTCACAATTATTTGAAAATTATTGTGTAAATGCGAAGAAAATATTTCATACATGGTGGATCATTTGGTTCAAATAGACTATCAAATTTAACATGTGATACATTCTAGAAGCTTTCGTCTATCTCTAGCTGTCAAAATACAAAATCATCTTCATCGCAAAAAAATTGATCAGCATTTTAGACTAGTTCTTACAATAGGCATATATGACCCTTGCCCTTAGTCAATGTAATTTTTTGGAGAGATTATTATTAATTTATTCTAATTTTGATTGATTTTATATTTTATACGATAAGAAACATGGAGTGGTTTCTCTACTAGAATGTTCCTAGAGAGGATTTTCTTGACAGAGAATTCACTTTCTCACATGCCTCGTTTTTTGAAAGATTCTTCAACTGGTTTGTTCATCTCCCAATTCTAAAGTTTTGCAGTCATTCTTTATCTTATTCTTTGGTGCCTTTGAATGTGATAATCGTTTGCAGTTGCTGCATCGGTGAAGTAATCATCAGGTGGCTGAGAGCCCATTGGGGCGCATGCCCAAATGCTCTCAGTCATCCAGTGCTCACCACACCTCAACGTTCACTGCAAAGGATGTGAACTCGTCCGATCATTGGAAAATGAAACTAGGATCTTGTATCTTAAGTTCCATGAGACTTCAAACCCTATAATTTTAAGGGAAAAAGATCCCCATGTTGATAGTATGAATCCGAATAACTTCCCCACATAGGAACGAGTGGGGAGAAATCTAGACCTCCATGGGGTGTCGGTTCCACACTCCATGGAGGGTCTAGGTTTGTACCCATCATCCCCACATGGGGTGTGGATCTAAACCCTAATAGAATATATGTGGATCTTTTCCCAAATTTTTATCACATGGCATCCACACACTGCGGGTATTATGCATCCTTTTACACTCTCTTTCCTTCTTGACATGTGAATCCCTCTTGTACATGACTCATGAGATATCCTTTTACGTGTTCTCTTCGACTTGACTGAGAAGATGGCATGGAAGATTTCATTCCACACATTTAATGTGCCAATTTATTTTCCCCATTTTTTTTGGTTCACTCTAGTTAGTTACGAGGCCTATAGGAAAATCAACACAACATTGTCTATTCACCCATGAAAGTAACTCTTGCTTCTAGAAATTATATAACATAAAATATTGAAAGAAAGTACAGTTAAGTTTTAAGAAGGCAATTGCAGTTTTCTGGTTTCTTCCAACTGTGTTCGATGAATTATATAAGAAAAATGTTTTCAATCTGATAGCACAGCCTACGCCAGCAATCCCGTTTGTCTCTCCTTCCCCTGATATTTTATTTGAACTTTATATAACCATAGGCTATGTTAAAATAATCAGAATAAAATAACCTTAGCCTAAGCATCAAAGATTTTATTAAAAGAGTGATTAGATGATATAATTAAATAAGCTAAGCCTGGTAGTGGTCCTC
Organism: Macadamia integrifolia; assembly: GCF_013358625.1. NCBI lineage: Eukaryota > Viridiplantae > Streptophyta > Magnoliopsida > Proteales > Proteaceae > Macadamia > Macadamia integrifolia. Next base: position 13,467,495 of record NC_056564.1, on the reverse strand, counting down.
TTTAGTAACCTGACTTGGCAACCCCAAGAATGAAGATTTTTTTGTTTTTTTATTTTCTCAAAAGATATATAATGGAGTTTTCTTTTCCTTTTTTCATTTTCTTCTTCCCGTTTGAACTTTGAATTCTAATTTAACTTATCCTTATTTTTTAATATTTGTTAGTATTTGATTCCCTTTTGTTAATGAATAGTAAGTTAAGTCCAATACCTTTGACCCAAAAGATGAAAATAGAAATAAAAAGAGGCTTAAAAGAGACACTGAAGACTACAAAGCTTAAAATAGGCAGAACGGTTCTAGTGGGTAGTGGTAGGCATTGGCTCACAACGATCAATGTTGAGTATATTTAACATTGAATTGAATTGTTTATTGTTATATGTTTATCAGTTTTAAACGATTTATTGTTGGTTTAAATTGTTTAATTTAAAGGTATCAATTTTGAAACAATAACCGAATCGTTTATTTGATGGTTTCATAGTTTCAATGTAACTGCTTTGATTGATTTTGGTAAATAGTTTGATTTGGTTTTAACACCCTTAATTTTGTTTGTAGAGAGGCCCACAACTTTAGTGTGGAGTTTGTGCACATGCCTTCTTGCGTCTCATTGTGTGTAGATACCTCATTTGTTACTTCAAAGTAGGTTCAATTTAACCCGGAGGACTGAGGTGCTTGACACCTTCATACTATAATGTAACGCAAACCCAACTTTTGGTTGGACCAACTTAGAATGAAGTCAATATATTGTTATTTTTATGTACGTATTCTAGACCCTAATTTGCGCATAGTTGGAAAATCAAGTTTTGACTCAGTCAAAAGACTTGTTTAGGTTTTAAGAAATGACTAGACCAAGTGCGAATCAATCCAAATTTGTATTGACCAGTGTTTTTGCCCGAATCATGTGAAACAAACTTTTTGTTTTATTCGGTGATATATTATTCATAGATCATAAAATTTGGTATACTACAAAATAAAATCCAAGAATTTCTATTTGTTATCTTCAATATTAACTATTTCTTTTCATGTATGGAGCAACCATTGCCTTAGTCCTTCATCACATGAAGGAGAAAAGGAATGATATTTGAAAAAAGAAAGAAAGAAAGAAAGATTGACTCACCCTAATCAAGTTTGACTCGCTTGACTCACCAAGTTTTGTAAAGAACGAATCAAGCCGAGTGGAAAAAAAAAAAGAATTTCCAATTATGATGAACGTAGCTTTTTTTTTTTTTAGAGAACCAATTCAATCAATAAAACCAAGAGTCACAAAGCAAATCTTAAGGCTTAAAAGGTGTTTGAATTTGAATGCGAGGCAGTTAATTGATGGATTATGTGGTCTGTGTATGAAGGGGCAGTCTCTTGAGCACTTACATCAATTTAAAAATTGATCACACAAGCAAAGGAGGAACATAGAGGAATAAACTTAAACCCAAAACTATATTCATCATTATTAATATCATGATTAGTGAAAATCACCATCATTATGTCATTTAAAAACATAAGGAAAAAAGATTAGGCAACGAATGCTGCATGGCCTTCTCTTAATGGGTGGTTTCAGCGGGTCGGCCGGTGGCGATGGGTGACTTCCACCTTCACGTGGTCGACCCACGCGTCGCACCACAACTCTTCTCTCTCCTATTATGTTATAAAAGGCCTACCATATTTCTTTCTTTCCCAATTATACTTTTGGTCCATTGGCTTACTATATTTCTTCCTTCCAAATTCTTCATCCTTAATTTGACAGGGATAAAAAAGGAATGCAGTGGATCTTTGCCCACCTTAAAGATTTGTCATTTATCTTTTACTAAAGAAAACACCCCTTGGGTTGGTGACATTTAGAGTAAGAGATCGTTGCCTCGTCACGTGATTCTTACATAAAATTGAATTAAGTAAAAATTAGAACCATTAACTTCGTCCAACACCATTGAGATGGGTACATCTTTAACACCAGTTTCGTGAGGCTAACAATGATGTTGACTGGCTTGCCTCTCACATTTCCTCTTCCTACCAATTTTTTATTTGGTTTGGACCCTCCCCCACACATTTCATTGACCCTTTGCAAGGTGATGTATGAAAGCTCTCTAGAGTTCAGACTTTTATGGATAAAGTCAGTTTTCTTTCTTTTGACCAAAAAAATAAAGCAAAATCACCATCCTCTAGCAGAAGTAGTAATAAACAGTTGGAATAATCTAATCTATCCTCTTTCGTCTCAAAGTGGTAGGGCCTAATAACAAAAAAAGAGAGAGAGAGAGAGAGAGAGAGAGAGAGATCCGTTTGGATGGATTCAATCATTTTACTTATTGACCATGTTCAAAAACATATTTTAAGATATTTAAGAAATTAACATAAGAATTTGGTAGTAGGGATGTAGAATTCATGGTTGGTAACGTTTGCTTAGGGAATCTCCAACATTTGCCAATTATTTCTTCCATTAGGCTTTGCAGCCTGTGCTGTTTCCCAATAAAATATTTTCTTAAGAAAATAATTTAACATTGATCAAGAAGTTCATTTGAATATTTGTTTGAGTGAGGGTATTGGATCCAACTAAAATATGCCACGAATGAAAGAATAACAATGATCAAGATACCATCATTATTTTGGAAAATTTAGATTATAAACTTTAAAATGTTTGTTTTATATTTTAATAAAATATTTTCTTTATTTTCAATCTTTTACAAATATGTATTGACAAATACCCAACATCTCAAGAAAACCCTAATCCACTATTCAATGGAGTAGGGTTGGCCTCTTTTTTATCCAATCATAAAAGGTTAAAGATTCCATATTAAATGTAAGGACTAAAGAACACTCCCCCAAATATAGAAGGGGACGAAATAATTCCCCACCCTTAACAAATACAAAAAATCCATCCGTTGTTCATTCTTACGTGTGCTCCCTCATTAGTCCCCATGCTGATGTAAGAACTGTGCAACCACATATTATTCTTTTCTCCTAAATTTAATATGACGTCGCACACTCTCACCCATCATGTTCTCAACTAATTTTTGCTTTCCTAAGTAAAGATAAAGAAATACATTTTTTTCCCTAAGGATCAGAATACTTCATGGATGAATAAGGAGGCTTTGTAAAAAATAGCTACTTTTTTTTTCTTATAAAAAGTATGCTTAATTTGAAAGCATTTACCACCACAATTATGGGGTGGGCCGGTGGGGTTAGTAAGTCAATGAGAGGAAGGTCCATGTGCCATCACCTAGTGGCTTTTTCTCCAATGACCTTGTTGGCTTTTGATTAAGACATGGGGCCCTAACCTTTACCCTATGAAGTAACCACTGACCAATTGCTTCTGTAACATTCACAACGGCCAGGAAAGCTACACCAAAAGCAAAAATAAGAGTAAAGAGCCCCTAACCCGAGAAAGGAACAAAGCACACGGGCAGCCACAAACAAAAAGAGGCCCATCGGCCCGCTTTCTATATGAGAGAGGGATATGTGTGGGAGAAGGCACATAGAATGGGGGCCTATGGGCCTCTTTTTCACAGCGACGTTGAACTCTCTGTGACGGTTTTTCGACCAATCCAATCAAGTCGTTTTCTCATCCCTATCAATCCACCTGAGAAACTTTTGGGGAAATTATTCAATTCCATATAAAAGAAAAGAGAAAATCAAATCAGGATAGGGTTCTCAGTGTGGCTCTGTGCCTGCGTGGGGTCAATGGAATTGCGAAAGCATCAATAAGGACAAAATTTTTTCCTTTTCATGTGAGATAAGATGACCATTTCACTCCCGCTGTATGTTGTAGGTTCCACGCTGCCTTCTAAGCTTTTTTTTTTTTTTTTTGCCCGAATTAATAATAGGATCAGTTAGTAGAAGAGTGAGAACGCTGAAACTGCATTCTGTTTGTGGGTGGAGTTGATGGAGTTGACATTTGACTTAGGTGGTAGTCACGTATATCACATACTTAATTGAATTGAATATAGGGGAGGAAAAATCTACAAAAGGTGACAAATTCAAAATCAAGAAATTAAAGGATAATGCCTGAAAGATTCAAGAAAGATTTAATGTTTTGAGAATTGGGAGCAAAGGATAGCTTGGAAGTCTTCTGTACTCTGTAGTGGGCCCAACACCCTACACCTTCATGGCATCCATGGGTTTGGTACTAATCAAATCCAAAGGCATATTAAATGCATAGACTTGTAACTACTTAAAAAAAAAATGCATAGAGTTGCGTTTGATAACATCAATTTAATTAAAGGTGCATTATTTGGTCATCAAACTGGTGAATTGAGAAGTTGTATTCTTCTTTTGATCTTTTCCATCTTATTCTCATATATTATATGAAAATATTTTGTCACTGATGTCATTATAAAAAGTTACACATTTCTTTGAATAGGCATGTGAAATGATATGACTCATCCTCATTGAAAACAAAATGTATTATACTAAAAAAAAGCCAAAAAAACAAATATAATAATAAGATCACAGTTTTTATTTTTCTTTTTCCCACCAACCTTAGATGCGACAAAGGTTTTCCCTTTCAATTAACTGTGTTGATGGGAATTATGAGTTGATTTAGTCATTGCTTCTATATAATACTACTAATCAACAGCCCATCTTCGTGGTAATATATGAAATGATGATGTGCTAAATGCAACTCATCCAAAGGTTGGGATGAACTGGCCACACATCCCTGGGTGTTGAACGGTGATGGGATGCGTGCCCAACTCCTCTCAACCCTTGGATTGTTGTTGGAGGGGAGTTCGAGGGGGCAGTCATTAGAGAGGATCCGGATTCAATAATTATGACTATTAAATAGATACCAAATGTCAAATTTCAAAGCATATTTCAATCTCATACTCCTCATGTATTCCAGAGCACTGTTAGTTAAAACGCGTTTAAAACGCGTTCGCGTTTTTTTGCCGTTTAAAACGCGTTTTGCCGTATGCTTCCATACAATACGGAAAAAAACGGAAACGGCAACAGAATCCGTTTTAAACGCGTATCCGTTTTTTAAGGGTAAAATAGGAATTTTATAAAAAAAAAATAAAAAATAAAAAAATAAAAATAAAACCTATTAATAAAAGTGAAGAGTGAAGACAATATGGTACTTGGTTTTTTATTTTTAACTTCCAAACCATCTATAGGAACAAAATCTCATATTTTTATAGCCCATTGAGTAAGGAGAAGCTAAAGCTAGCAACATCTCATTTTCTTGTAGCCCATTGGGCTATTTTATCTTGGGACTCTTAGAGCTTTTGGAATATTAGATGCATGTATATTAGTAATAATCTCTCAAATTGCATGAGTATACTACCGTTTTTTTGGTTTCGTTTTTTTGAAAACTACACGTTTAATACTCGTACCGTTCGTTTACGTCCGTTTGCCGTTCCCTGTTTTTTTGACCCTTTTTTTGACCGTACCGTTCATCGTTTTTATCTGTTTAAAACCCATACCGTACATTTCCGTTTTTTTGCCGTTCCCGTTTTAACTAAGAGTGTTCCAGAGTCATATATGTTCATGTGTACCTACAACACACTAACCATTATTATGTACCATCCCATAATTCTGAATAATCAAATAACAAAAGTGAGCTGATGACATTTGATCTACTTTTGATATACTTGTCTACAAAATTTAGACTCCATTTAATCTGCCATATGACATACTTGTGGGCGGGCCTTGTTAAGGTATCCATCGTTTTTTAAACTTCACAA
>NC_056564.1:13429332-13456832 GCF_013358625.1 Macadamia integrifolia | reverse complement strand
TCTGTTTTCCAATTGGATCAGGAATGACAAATCTTCTACATAGTTCTAGGTAATCTGTTTTCATGATCAGATATTTGGTGGAGGGAAGGTATGATGAACCCTAGACCCAGAATTACACAACCCCGTACTAGGATCACAATAAACCATAAAACAGAATTTATAGGCCAACAGTAGAGTGACTAGAGTCAAAGTCAACCTGTATTGATGAAGGCCAGATTTTGAACAAGGGTCACAAAGTGTTAGAATAAGTGAAACCCAAAATACAGCAACATTTCAACGGTCAGATTTGAAGCAAATCTGTCTTCTTCTTCTTCTTCTTCTTCTTCTTCTTTTTTTTGGTGCGGTAAATGATTTGAAGCAATAATCACAACAATAAAACTTTGAAACCCGTAAACCAAATTTGAGATATTTATTACAGCAGCAGATCAGCAGGTCTGATCTGGGTAAAATTGAGGTCAGAGGTAGATCCAACAAAGGAGAACAGAATAACATAGTCTGATCTCAGATAAACCTATCGGCTGGATGCTGAGATTGGATAGATTCGCTGTTCAATTAAAACACCTCAAATCAGACATGAAAATAGCAAGTTTCACCCCTTAGTTTGCAAGATTTTAATGGAACCATGAATGTGTCTATGAATGGCAATCAGATATTAGCAACAAGGATTAGATTGCAGCAGAATTGAATTAACTTAAAAAAAACACTGTTATTGAAATCGTTGGACTTGATATGGAGTTGCAGAAAACAATGAAGTGCTTACTTAAATATTGATGGAGAAGAAGAATGAAGAAGGAAAAGAGATGACCAAGCATCCCACATAACCTCAATTGGAATCCCACCAGCCATTATTGGCTTCCCACTACTAACATAACACTGCATCTCACAGAATAAGTAAAAGACACAAGCCAAAATCTCATTAATCAAATTCGTGTACAAGGTTGTAGCCCCTTACAAAATTATATAGAAGATTAGAAAACGGACTCAAACACAAAAAAGAAAATGCCTAAACCAATCCTCAAATAAGGTAACATGAACTAACTAGCAAAACTGACTCACAACAAGACTGGACTTGTAGAATCCTAGTCCAGTCTAACTAAACCATTTAATATAAATTAAAATAAAGAAATAGAGAACACTTACTTCACTAATCCTGTATGCATAGCCTCTACCCATATTATAGGCCCATTAAAGTTGCACATCACAATTAACCAATCTTGTATGTGCTATTCTACCCATACTATAGGCCCATTAAAGTGGCACATCACAATTGAAACACATTGTATCAAAGATCCAACACATACATAACATGTTACCAAAAAACAAAAAACACATATATAACCCAACCCAAAACTTATTTCTAATAAAATAAGTCTGATGCAGATTTATCATCAAAATAGACTTGTTTTATTAGGAACAAGCTAGAGTTGGTTCCAACATGTGGGGTCTTTGATCCCATGTGTATTGAGTGTAATAGGCCACTTTTATGGGCCTAAACTAGGGGTATTAATGTTGCATACGGGATTACAGATTTGTTTCCTTTTACATTATTCTCCTTTATAGTTAGGTTAAATTTAAGTTATGTTTGTTTTCTTATAAGTCAAGTCATTAGTAGTTAGTTTCCTTTTTCAGCTAGTTTCTAATTTCAGTTAGTTCCTATTTTCAGTTTTTAGTAAGTATTGTATTAGGAGACTAAATTAAGGTTTCCTTTTAAGGAACCTTCTATTTTGTAATTCCCTCCCCCTTCAACATTATAAATAAAGAAGAGAAGGCTCCTAAAGCTAGGAACAATATTGATAAACAAATTAATGGCTGCTGCTATTGTCTTCTCCATGAAGAATTGTCTTGCGTAGTTGTGATTGATCAAAGCTGATGGAATTGGTGTTTGATCCAATTGACTCTCTGCGGTGTGAAGCCCGAGAGGTCTTCTTCCTTAGCTTATTTTCTTCTTCTCTCAACTACACAAAGTGCTACTGATCTGCTCAAGTTCTTACAGGTATTAAATTCAGTTTTTCCTCTCAGTTCTGCCCAAAAAATTGCAGATTCTGTGAGCAATTTTCAGAACCAGCCATCAGTTTTGGCTGAATTTTGGATTGAAGTTAGGCCCTACCTATGGAGGAAAGTGACCCAAACTGAAGCCTTTTCGGTGCAGGAGTTTGAGAGATATTAGAAATCTCCCTAATTTTGTCTTCTAGTGACATATTCTGCCCAGATTTGAAATTGATAGATCTGCCTTGATTTCTGTTGGTTTCTTTCAGTGTTGGACCATATTATCAACTGGGATTAGGCCTCTTACAGTCCCTGTTAAGGCCCCATCATCTATTGTTAGTTCTGTTCGCAGAATCTTAAGAGTTATGTAATCGGTAGGCATTTACAGACTTGGTTTTCCCTTTTAATCCTGAGTTGCTTCATGTTGCTGTTCTACTTTGGATATTGGTTGTTCTTTGAGAGTATCCTGCAGCATTGGGATTAGGTTGGCCTTGCCAATCCTAGTTCTACATTAAAGCCCTTAGTTGATTTAACTGCATCAATATTCATATTTGAACCTTCCTACATCTAGTTCCACGTCAGGTTTATTTCTTCTTCCTATTCAAGAACTGATGTTGAACCTGGGTTTCTACAATATTTAATTCTCCAAGGAGTGGATTAAAATCCCAACTAAACCCTAGGTTTCAATGAAAGAAAGAGAGAACTTGCTGTTTTAGCTATGGAAAGGGTAAACAGCAAAGGGGAAATTAGAGTTGAGTGAAATCTGGGCTAGGTTTTGATGGTCGATGAGTGGAAGAAGAAAAGGCTAGGACTGTGTATAGAATATAGATGAGAGTTTGGTGTTGAGAGATAGTGAAAGAAACTGATTATAGAGGTCAAAGAATTCACTATAATAGAAACTGATAATAGGAAATAGAACAAAGAAAATAACTCATCTAGGAATCCATCTTCAAAGAAGACTGAAACCACATAGCAATAGTTCAACAGCTACGGATATAATTTTATTCATTCCATTCAAAAAGTAATGCATTACATGTACATGGTGCTTGTAACTTATAGTTCAAGTAACTAGTTACTTATGTAGGGAGGTAACTAGTTACTTACGCTTTATATAAATTGACACTTATCCACTATGGGGCTAGAAACTTCCTTCACCAGCTATTATAATAATACATTCATCTAGAATCTTTAATTAGAAATGTACCCTAAAATACTCCTTTGACTGAAAATAACTGTTATTAATCCTATAATAAAACGATTGTAACCACTCATACTAATTGACGACATAAGTATAAGCACCAAAAAGTAACCCAACTGGACCGAAAACAGAAAAATAGCATCGAGAACTTTGATCTCAGTGTTTGATAATTATTTATTCTTGATGTGAGATCTATTTGGATCTATTACTGATGTGTTCTAGGGTAGATAAGATAAGGATAATAGAACACAATTCCCAGAGGACAGAAACTCAGCAATCCCAACAGTACAATATGTCAGAATAAGGAAGAGTTAAATAAAACAAGATCTACCGGTCGGATAAGACTGATATTTGGATCGAACAGCTCTAGCAATATGACAATAAGACCCTCCAAAGGACAAACTGATCCAAGGGTTGGATCTGTTGTAAATAAGTGTAACACAAACAAAAAGGTATGACGTATTATATTCCACTTTGAAGAACCTACAATAGAAAATGTGATGAATCCAAATAAAGATCCCATGCCAGCCAAGTTTCTCCTATGACAATAACATTGTTCAAAAATAACGACTTTTTTATGTTGAAATTCTTACTGTAGCACCATATAAATAAAAATTTGTCAAAAATGCTGGAACTCTTTTAGAATGGTTGACATCTCTGGTCACCATAAGCAAATGGCATCTAGAAATTAAAGGGAAAATTATATTAATAATTTTTCTTCAAATACATTAAGGCTCTTGAAATGAAATGTTCAAATATCTTCATCTTTTTCTTGTCCAACGGCATCAGTAATAAAAATCGATTCAAATTACGTATGTAAATTTCCTTCAAAGAGAAGGCTCCTGAAGTGTTTCAACGCCATCTCTCTTCACCTTTTGGCCCACAACCTCCTCCTATTGAAACACGGTTAAAGTATATCACATGCTTAAAGGCCAGAAATTCCAAACTTTAAAATTAAGGCAACAAATGCTAAAGAAACTAACCAAGCATAGGAGTTCCAAAAAGAAACAAGTTCTTAGCCTGGATTTTGAATTTCATTGAAATTGAAGTCAAGTGGACAAGGCAACTCATTTATATCATATGTTGTACGTATGTAATGGAAAGACACCTTATACACAACACAAAATGGAGACATTTCTCAAAACCTCAGAGATGAAAACTGAAAAGGGGGAAAAAGCAAAAAAAAAAAAAAGGTGAGATATCTAAATCCTGGAGTACAGCTGAAAAAAGTATTAGCACGCACCTCCAGGCATAAGAAAATTAAACAGGTCTCATGTGAATAGCAGCTTGAACTTTATCAAGTTACAGCACTTACTTGGAGCCATTGAACCATTCCTACTGAGAAAACAACTACAGTATTTGAACAGCTCATGCTGATTTGCAATCATTAATGAAGGTGCCTGTTGTTTTGAACCACCGCATAAGATTCCGATGGTCCTTCACATAAAGCCATGCCTGTAGAAAGGGAAAGAGACTCTCATTGACACCACGTTGTTCTATGTAATTATGAAGCGCATCCCTCATCCTCTCTTCCAGATCTCTGCAAATTTGCAACATTCAATCAAATTTTCTTCTCATGGAATACACAAAAAAGCAAGTAGAAAATAAAATAATTGCATTACCACCCTTTAACATATTTTTAACTCTCAACAGTTCAAGATCATTCATACCAATTAATGCCACAAAATTAAAATCAATCACAAATAAAAATAAAGTAGGAAGTTTCAACAACCCACAATGGAAGAATGCTCGATATCATTCACAATAAAGTTTGTAAGAGTTACTACACATTCCAAAATGTTGCTTGGTTTGCTATATAAAGTAATCCTTGGGGCTAGGGGATTTTGATTTGATGACTAGAAATTTGTTTCTCGCTCGAGCATGATCGAGTCATTAAGCATACACAAAGAAAAGCAATTTGCTTCAAGCATTCTAGTGCCTTTCTTTGAATGTTAAGATCATTTTTAAATTGGCAAATATTTTGAGTGTCCTTGGTATATATTGCAAATTTTGTCAGTGAATCAACTTATTTGATGAGAATAATAATGATTTGACCATGCCCATCATACAATAACAGCATCAACATGCTTTTTTGATAGGTGATTTGATTCCCAAGGTCAAGTTCACTTGAAAGGAATGTAAACAAACACTTTTTTGGGGGGTATGTCAATAAATTTTATATACTAACCATACAAAAGTAAAGAAATTTTATATAAAGAGAAGGCCCAAACACACAACAATACAAGAAAATCCATGTCATCGTAAGCATAAGTAAGTACACTAAAAAGTATGAATAGTTCCAAATTCATTTTCCTGGTGGGCCTAACTGAGGGACCTTCCCTAACTCTTTCATTTGGATCTTTGCATAACTGTCTTTGTGGACGGAGACCGCTAAGACCAAAAGAACATCACTTAGTAGTGACATAAAATCTTGAATGGCTCTTAAGTCATACTTTGTTTCTTTTTCCCTCAATAGAAACAAAGAAATACCTATCAATATCATGACCACATACTCATCACCAAAAAGAAGAAAATAAGCAGCAGGATCCAATCAAAGCATTAAGGCTAGACACAAGATACAAATGCAATGCCATGCGATGCAAGTAATCAAATCTAACAAAGTTTCCACCATAACAACAAAAAATGGTCTTTCTTACCACAACCTAAATCCCATTTGGAGGGAAAAATAAAATGGTATACAAGCCAATAATTTGAGAATAAAGACTAGACTCATTTTTCTCCTTTTGTTTTATTTACATAGTTCATATATTTAATTACTCATGTTCCTATGCATGATTGACGTTTATGTCCTTACAAGCCCATCAGGGCCCTTAGTGAAGTGTTCCCTTGCTTTGCACATACTAGAAAACCACTCAAATTTGATAAACCTTGGGCTTTCTCAGCATTCCACTCCCTCCAACTCTGCCGCCAGCAGTCTGTCTCTGAGTATTCCAACTCTCACAATTTAGAGATTTACTTTGTTAATGCTTTAGCTCCCTTTCCAACCGTCATCAGACCTCTCCAACTATTACACAAACTATCAAAGATGAGTTTGGCTTCACACTATCCTGCCCTCTGATCCCAACGAGGCTACATGCTCCTCCTCCACTGATGTGTGCTTCTTAGTATGAAAGAAATGATTCCTGTCAACAGATGAATAAGAATTTCTACCTCTAGAGTCTAGAGAGTTACATAATTTCTGTTTAAGCCTTCCCCTAACATGTAACCGTGTATAATTAATCGATGTTTGGGGGTAATGCCCAGAATTGCAAAACACTGTTTGGATTTGTTCCACATTAGACAATCAATTTATACTCCAAAACTTCTATTATATATTAAAACAAACACTCTCTAACAAAGAAAGAACGAGACGTACTGGAAAACCGGGCCACTGTACTTGGAAGGAGCGACGAGGAATTGAGAAGTTTGAAGCTTTGGCCTCAGGGACACAGAGTGAATTCCTAATGCGTCCGGATAAAGCCCACACAGGAAATGAAGAGAATCCTCCCGCCCGGGTTTTGAGATATCAACATGAAGGAACAACTGATTAATACCATCGTCGTCATCGCCATCTCCACCGCCAGGAATAATATTGGCTAATCGCATCACAGAGATACTAATTTCTTCATCGCCGTAAGTTCGTCGGAGAACGGGGCCGTTTTTGTCAAGCGCACCTTTCACAATCGCAAAAGATGATGGCGGGCTTACTTTCTGTACATCACAAGACGTAAATCAATTTCGCAGCCATTGTCGGACACCTAATCGATCAAACAGAATGAAACCGAAAAACTAGGGTTTAGATAATAAACGAAATGAAACGTATTACCGGTGGTTGAGTCATTTTAGATACTTCGTGGTAGTGCTCTTTCAGGGAACGAAGTAATATAGAGTCGACGGCGGTAGAAACGCTGGAGTTACGATGAGGTACCATTCTCCATGGCTGCAATGCGCCACTGGCGCCTGCAAATACCTTCTTCCACATCTCTCTCTCCCTCTCTGGTCGCTGCAGAACTGGTACTCTGGTCCCTATTGTTCTTCTTTAGGGCAAGTCCATAACCTCCTTGTCCTTGGTCGCCGCCCTTTCTTGAGTTGGGACGCCAACCGGCCCAACCCTTTGTGGCCTCTGGATTAGATCCGGTTCGCTCTCGGATATAAATAAACCTAAAACGAAAGCAAAGAAACCACAAGAAAGGCCCTTTTCGCTTGTGCTGCTGCTTCTACTAATACACACACTCATTCACTCACTCACTGCACCACCCTCACACCCACGCCACCTGAGTGGATGGGAGCTTATCTTATTATTTTCAAACGTTTATTTAGTTGGTTTTGGATACATTAATATCCACTATTATGATAGCAATTTGTAATTATATGACTACGGCTGTGTTTGGAAAAAACATTTCCGTTTTCTTTTTAATGGAAAAATAAAGTGTTTGATGTCAATTTGGTGTTTTTTTGTTTTTTTTTAAGAAAAAAAAAGAAAGAAATATTTTTTCCAAACATAGCCATATTCATATAATTGCAAATTGCTATCGTAATCGTGGAAAATGATAGAACAATAAAACCTTGTTTCGTCATTTTGATTTTATTCTAAATACAAAAAAAAAGTGAATAACAATGTATAATCGTTCCTAATACAGGTTTTGAAAATTAGGTTTTTCACACTAAACGTCGTTTTCTAAAACTGAATGACTACTACTGTATTTGGTAGCCATTCATAAATAACATTTATAAAGTTTTTTTCCGTTATATGGAAACAAAAAAAAGGGGATAGAGCATTTGGCATCAACTTGATGTTTTCGGGTTTTTTGTTTTATAACGAAAAAGAAAAAAATAAAATAATAAGTGAACAATTAGGATAACCGTTCTTAAAACCGGTTCACCAAACACTTTTTTTTTTTTAATGTCATTTTGATACAAAAACGATTTTTTTTTTTTTTTTTACACGAACGTCGTTTATAAAACTGAATGACTACCAAATGTAGGCTATATTTTTTAAAATTAAGTATATATAATCACATTCAAAGATTGCGAGAGAAAATAAAGGCAAAGGAATCATTTTTTTTTTTCAAATGTAAAACATGAAATTATCATCATCCCATGCAATTCTATAATTACATCAAATGTTATTATATTTAATAATGGTATAAACAATGACAACAACAATCATAATCCAAACTAAATAGAGTCAGCTATATGGATCGCACATGCTCAATAGGAAAATAAATAAGGCGACAAGGAAATATAAAACAATAAGAAAATATAAAAATTAGAAGTACGAGTAAAAAAACTTTCTAAAAACAATTCTTATTCGATATTGGTTACGTGGGTCCTTGTCCTCCACATAGGTCTATTCGCAATTATATTATAATCCAACCCTATCATATGCATATACCTTCTCATAACTTCATCGATAGTCATTTTAGGTCTTCTCATACAAAATAGAGAAAATTGCATTGCCACCCCCTGAACTTTGGCCTTTATTCAATGCCATCTCTTGGACTTTTCGAAACACCAAAGACACCTCCTAAATTTTCAAAAAATTTCAAATCAGTCCCTGCCGTTAGCAAACGATGTTAAGTGGTAGAACATTTGTTAGTTTTTGTACAAAATGCCCAAAATACCCCCAACTATCGTGAGTGCACAATATTACCCTCTATTTCCCTTATTCTAAACTCACTCTCACTCTCACTCATACAAACCTGCAACTTGACTGCTCACCTCCAGCGTACGATTGTGAGCACATCTCCCCACCGGTGTGCACTCGTGAACAAGAATTACTGGATAAATATGACCCTCTCTTTCCCATCTTCTCCCTCTTACAACTTACATCCTTCAGCCCTGACCCCATCTTTCCATATTTCGCTTATAAATAAATTTCTATTGGGTTCTTGCAATTACCGTGAAATAATGGGTTTTGAAGCGACTGGAAAGAATGGCTGGAGCTATTGCGTTCATCAAAACTTTCATGGCATTGGTGTTTGTGTAGCATTTCATTTTCTATGCAACGACCGTAAAGGATTTCCCATATCCGTTCATATTCACTCCAAATTAAGTTTTGGATCTACCAACGTGAGTTTCCCCGGATTCTAAAACTTTTTTTTTTTTTTTAGCATTTATTGAATCAAATGGGTCTCTATTCTCTCTTCCACTAGGTCGGGTTTCTAGAATTCCCAAATCCTTGAGTTAATCAAAACACTTCAATCTTTGTAAGTTTCACATTTGGTTTTGAACATATTTGAGACTGTTTTTCATTTCTCAATAACATGCCCAAGGGAATGATGCTGCTCAAGTCGGATAATCTTTTGAATCAGGACCCAAGAACGAAGCCCTTCGTGTTGAAGTACAAACTGATCATGCCGTCTTCTACAAGGACTTCTCGGTTGCCATGGAAAAGCTTAGTGTGTTTGGCATCAAGACAGGTCACAATGGAGAGGTGCGACGGCGATGCGGTGATGGAAACACATTACAATCATCTATTATCAGAGTCCTACCTTGTTGTGACCACATTGAAATAGACTATCCGTTTTAACACTACGATCAATTCAATCGATTCAATTTATTTGTTAATTGATTTTTCTATTGATGGTGATGTGATGAAAGTTCGTAAGAAACCCATAAACAAAAAAATTTGAGAGTGTTTGATGCATATTTATTCAATTCATTATTTTATGTATTGTCAAATTATTTTTGTTGATCGCATGTCGGTGGGGAGATGTGCTCATGATTGCACGTCGGTGGGGAGATGTGCTCACGATTGCAAGCCGGAGGGGAACAGTCAAGTTGTAAGTTTGTATGAGTGAGAGTGAGAGTGTGGGTTTAGAAGAAAGGAAAGGGAGGGTAATATTGACCACTTACAACAGTCGAGGGTGTTTTAGGAATTTTTTAAAAAAGCTAACAGAGGTTCTACCACTTAACAGGGTCTACTAACGACAGGGACTGATTTGAATTTTTTTGAATTTTTAGGGAGTGTCGTTGGTGTTTTGAAAAGTCCAAGGGGTGGGAATAAAGACCAAAGTTCTGGGGGTGGCAATGTAATTTTCTCTAAAGAATAATTTGGTATTAGTAGCATAACTTCGCTCCCAATTAATTTTCATTGTAACCAAACGAAGAGTTAAATGTAACCCTAATTGAAAAGAAGTACTCCGTTTGCACCATATAAGACCAGCTCAGGCTCATCAGTTAATTGAATACAACCCTAGTTAAAAGTTAAAACTCCAAGTCTTTCTGATTACAGATGGTTAAACCAGCATGAAGGCCCCACGACCACTCTTGAGATCTACATATAACATAACTTCAGTCTCAATGGACCGTAGCTACGCACTAACAATACTCGGACTGCCTACGAATCCAACCCTACAGGGCCAAGAACCAAGCATCAGTGAGTGAATTCGGACTTCGGAGATTTAGCAGTTTTGGTTCCTAAATCCTATTCATCTATCTCATGTAAGTGCCAGGAACGAAGAAGTATCAGCGAAGGAGTAATATGCGGTATGTACCTATTAATCTTCTTATACGTTTTCATAAATTTTGGATTCTATTTTTTGTCTGAAACTTTAATTTTGTTTCTCCGTTTTTCTATTTGATTTTGTCTATGCTTGATTGTTCGTTCGTTATGGTTCTGTGATCTTTCCTTATCTCGTCAATTTTGCTATTAAATTTCATTATTTGTTCATTGTATTAGTCTTCACTCATTCGATTTCACGGCGATGTCAGTGGAGTAGTTAGGGTTTCTCCCGTGTGGTATCTGGTAATACGCAGTATAATCATCGTTAGTTCATGTTTTGGTACGTAATTAGGTTTTCGAACTGATGTTTGGGAAGCATTTATTAATTTCATCTTCTTTCCTGCTGTTTTAAGAACATATGTTACATATTTCTAAAAGTTTGAAATATTAAAGATACGTTTGGTTGCAAGGGAAATCAAAGGACGGGAAGGGCATTTTTCCAAACCTAAAAGGGAAACTTTTATAGTCATAGCATGTATTTTACAGTACTTAAATTTATTACAGTATTTCACAAAAAAAAAAAAAAAATAAAAAAAATCAGTAATGATAATGTTAGATGTAATTTTGATTTTACATTTCAAATCTAAGGGAATTGGATGCAAAGCAAAGTGAAATTTAATAACCTCATACTTTATATGTTATGATTTGGAGTTAGTGACATAATTATGTGGGTGGGGTAATGAACTAATGATTACAATGATTTATTTTTTAGGTTTGAAAATTTCAATTCCCTTCCCTTTGATTTTCCTTGCAACCAAACGGAGCCTTAGGGAAATATGGGAGATGGAAGAGATTTTACAGTTATTCCCCCTATTTCTATTTGTACTATTCATTTTTGTACAAGAATGGAACAGCTCTTTACAGCTGAAGCTTGAAAGCATTTTTTTTTTTTTTTGGGGGGGGGGGGCGTACTTTGGCCTTTTACTTCATCATATATTGCGGGAGGAAGCAGGTGATCAACTTCGAAGATCTTTGATTATTTCCGCTAATCAGTTTTATGGTTTAAAGAAAAAGTTGCAATACTCAAAAAATAGTTTTATAGCTAATAGATTTTTGTAGGTATTAGTTTCTATTTGGATGTAATTGTCACATAACCGAAATATGTTTCAAGTTACTTCATTTATTTATTTTGAAATGTTAAGCCTGATAGCTATACCTTTCCCTTTTTAATCTATCTGGTTTTTTAAAGAGAGTTTTTACGAATTTAGGACTCCTGTTTTACGTGGAATTTTTTTGGGGGTACATGTGCACATGTCAAATGATGTACTTCTTTGCAACCCATACCCCTTGTTTTTTCTAAATCCAATGCCTCATCCATTTAGCCTCGGCTCTGCATTTCTACTGAAGAAGTTTTGCCAGCAATTTCTGCACTGCAAGTTGTGTATCAGAGTGAACTATTTTTGGTAATTTCTTGTATAACCAATATGGTATGATTGCTGATTTGCTGCTGTGATGTACGTAGGAAGGCAACTGTAGGGTATGCTAAAATATATGTGTTTCCCAATCACATGTTCTTAAGTATCAATTGTCTAGAAGTGTAAGTGCTTGAAATCTCTTTTTTTTTTTGGGTATTTTTACGTTGCTTAGGTGATTCTTATTCTTCTTCCCTCCCTCTAAAATTACGCAGTTTGTTACAAAAACTAAAAGAAAATTTGAATAGGCCTCAGGGATGCACTGCACCTTATTGGGGCTATAGGTTACCTTTGATTAGGTTGTCCTACGGATGGTCCATAGAGCCCATCAAGATCGTCTGTATTATGTGCCGAACCATTAAAGATGAATTAATGTAAGCATGTAAATTTGGATAAAATTGTCTGCACCCCCTTCGTGATGTGTATTAGATTTGGGACTCCAGTCTCATCAGAAGTTTCTAGCAAAATTTCTGACTCCTCTTCTAGTGTGTACTTCCCAAGGAACAACAAATATATTGTTGTTTCCTGGGGGTTTCCCTCATCCTTGCTATCCCCACTCCCTTATGGGATGTGTTAGCACTATGTATTGTGGGATGTGTTAGCACTATGTAACGTAGGTTGTTTCTTTCTTTCTTTCTTTCTTTCTTCGTTGCCCCCTTATTTGGGGGTTTCCCTATTGTTTCTCTTCTTGGTAATGAATATTTATTCACCTAAAAAAAAAAACTGTGTTAGTATCTTTGTTAAGGTTTATGATAAAAACTCGATAGTAGTTGATCTCTTCTGGCTAGGTGTCTAGTATTGGGTTCCATGTGTAGATACTTAATGACTGGGGAATGTTAAGTTTACTTCTCTCTTGGGTCTTGCTTAGACCGTTGAATACCCTCGAAACTAGGATAAGGTAATATGAAAATGGGAGAGCTTGAATCTTAGACAGTGAATTCTCAGCTTCGTGCATTATTGATTGATTTCCTCATAAATTCCCCGGGGCTGGAGGTTATCTTTCCAAGGTACATCTTTTTATGTTGACTGCTTACAAGATCACCCTGATCTCCAGTGCCATGTGCTTCCGTATGTGTATCTTCTATGGTCACTAGCTGCTGCCACTGTTCCTCACTTCTTATACTCTTGTAAATTTCTCTGAGATTTGGAGAGTGATGTTGAAAGCTAGAGGGGTTTGGTTTTGTGGAGCTGGTGATTTATTCAGATAATGCTTTAATTTGAACTTTGGAATTCTTATTCATTGCAAAGAACAAGTGAAAGGATGTGGTACTTGATTCCAGGCCTATTATTTGTAGTAGTTGATGGACTAGAAATGAGGGGGTTTGAGCCATGCTGCCTCTATAATGCAGAATTGATCTTGACTTTGTAATGCCAGCGACAGATCAATTACAACAAGATCACATATAGGGACAAACCAACATTAGGAGCAGAATTTTCTAAAAATTATTTTTCTTTACATATGAAAGAAGAAATAAAAGAGATATGACCAAGGCTTCACCACCTGGCTTGTGGGAATGGAATCACCACCATACCCAACCTACTGAACCACCATAATAGGGGCTATTAATTTAGAAACTAAGGAACTATTACAATAATAGAAGTTAGTTACTACTAGGAAAACATTCCAGATGATCTTCAAGATATTACAGTAGATTTTCATGATATTCTAGTATATCTTCAAGATATTCCAATAGATAGGACCCTCACACAGGCCGTATGCATGCAGGCCAAATCAAACCATATGTAGGCCAGCTTGACCCTAGCTTTTATCAGAACAGGAACCAGAATTCCAGGAAGTGTTTGGACCCAGGTTTTGGCCGAGGAATTGAGTTTGGGTCTGCCGTCTTCTTTTCTTGTGCGTATAGACCTTAGGATCCGCATTAGCTCTCCTCGGCTTGAAGAAACTCATCTCTGATTTTTGTAGTAATGACAAATCAAATATATATGATAATCAAATCTGCACTCGGCAATAGTTGATTTCCTCTCTTGTCCCTTTTTAGCTTTGATACCAAATAATGAATTGATTTCAAACCAGTAGAGTAGCGAGAGATCAATTGCAACATGATTGAATATCGGGACAAACCAATATTAAGAATGGAATTCTTTGCACCTTTGTTTTAGAACAAATGAAAGAAGAAATAAAGAGGATATGACCAAGGCTTCACCTTACCTGCATGATGCAGTTGGGCGTGGGAAGACTTGGGGTTAATTTAGTACTTTGATTATTTATTTGTTTCTTTTATTGTTAGAGTAGGGTGTCATTCAAGTTGGTTGGAAGGTTCAAATCTTTATTTCATTTCTATTTTAGGTTAGTTTCCATTGTTATATTTTGATTTTATTATTTCATATAGCCATGTGGCATGGTGGAGAACTCAATTTTGGAATTGAAGAATTGAATGAATGATTTGATGGTTGAAACCACGGCTGCCGTAAGGCTTGCGTGGCCCTCTCTCCTATGATATTCTCCTCTTCTTTTCCCCCTCTTACCTTGTCCTCCTACGTTCCCTTCTATTTTCAAGCTGTTGTTACATATACTCAGTTATTGGTGATAGTTGTAGCCCTGCGCTCATTGGTCTCCTTTGTGTTTGGCTTGTTTTCCTGAAGCTTTGGTCGAGGGTTCCTTGCCCTTGGGTGACTCAAGCCCTTGAGATAGGGCTTGGAAATCTCTCGTAGCTATGAGAACCAACCTCTGCAATTGACTGTAACAACGTCTACCGCCATTTTTTACTTAGATCTTCTATATTTACTGCTGGACTGCTGTTTTAAGTCGTTGGCTGTGAGAAACAAGAGATCCTTGTGTTGCGACTCTCCTCCAGAAATCTCAGCTCAAATCGTGGTGAACCGAAGGAGCTATCTCCATCAAAGCTTCTCTTCATCTTCCACCTTGCCTCCTTGGTCCAAGGTTTGAGACAACCTCATATCAGGATCGCTGTGTTTCTTTACAAACCCTTATTTTCTAATGTCCTAAGGTACCCTTCCTTAATTCTATTAACCCTTGTTACCCTACTTTGTTTCTTTTTTCCTAGTTTACCCTCCACCGAATCTTGGCCTTCTATAATTTCCGTCTAATTACAGAATTGCCACCTCCTTTGAGACTTTGTTTTATTTACTCAAAATGTCAATTATATTTGGTTTAGACCCTAGGTTCTTCAATTTCCTAGTTTAGTCTTCCAGATTCCGATTCGGTCAATCTCAGCGCCTGAAAGTAGCTTAGATGAAGAATGCAATATTGTTTATTCTATGTCTTTAAATGATAACTAATACTTTTGGATGTTCCTTCAACGGTGAGTTTTAAAGAGGAAACAAAAAGAAATTGATTTTATTTTTCTAGAAGGGACCGAGAGTCAAGAAATGAGGTTGCTTTAATTGGCAAGGAGTTTGACTTAACCAACCTAGCATATGAATATATGATTTTTATAATTTGTATGCGAGAAAAATGAGTTTTAGCATCTGAAAACGGTGAATAGAAAGAGCCTGAAAGAGAATTGTACGACTAAAAATGTTTGTATACTCAAAGGCAGGTTATCAACTAGAGGATAGTCATACTTGTAATGTGAAAAAGATTCGAGAAATTAAAAAATGGTTGTTAAGCACAAATGGTGGAAAAACTAACAAAAGATGAGTACTTATTGAAATTGAATGTGAGTATAATCATTATCTTATACCAATGTGAAAAAGTATTTTTGCTTAGCTTATAAAGGGTCGTAGAACGTGTGCATGGTATTAAAATTACAACAATGGATAATGCAGGGATATCACCTATAAAAGGATATGATTTTTTTTATGTGAAAAAACTAGTAAGTATGAAAATCTTTTTATAAAAGATGACTACAAATATCAATTGCGTATCAAGCTTATTAGGGAGTTTGAAGATGATATTAAAGTTTTATTGGAGTATTTGGAAAATAAGCATTTAGAAGATCTAATGTTCTATCATAGTATTCAAAGTGACCAAAAGAATTAGATGACCAAATTTTTTTCGGTAGATGCAAGGCCGGTCTAAGATTGCTTTTGCTTTATTGATGTTTGCTTTGATGCAATGTATAAAACAAATTAGTATTCATCGGTGTAAACTATTACGAGCAAACTGTTTTCCAATGTTGCATTGTTTTTGGATGAAATGATAAAATCTTTTATTTGATTGGTTCAAACATTTTTAAAAGCTCTGTCTGGGTGTGCACTAAAGATAATTCTTACTGACCAACATTATGCTATATGAAAAACTATTGCTTTTGTAATGCCACATGCATGTCATCGTTTTTGTTTGTGGTATTTATACCTTACTACTAGTAAAAACCTCTGTGGTGCTTATACAAAATGCTTAAAGAAAAAGTTCAAGAATTTCATCTATGGTTTTGAAATTGAGGAATTATTTTTTTTTTCGCTTGGGATGAGTTGCTTCAAGAGTTTAATCTTAAAGGAAACATATGGTTATTGAATTTATTAGAAATTCTAGAGAAATGGTCTTTATTGTATGGAAGGGAATTCTTTTGTGTTAACATGACAACAACTCAATGAAGCGAAGAGTACAAATTCTTCCCTTAAGAGATACTGGAAAAGGAAATATATGATTGAACGATTTCTTAAGCAGTATGACAACATTGGAATGACTTCACTTAAAATGAATTGACTGAAGATTTTAACTCCAATCAAATTATCCTTGTAATATGGGCTGATGTGCTAATGCTGAAGGAAGCAACCATCGACCACATATGTCATGTTTGAAGAAGATTATAAAAGGTGGATTGCCTATGATTATGTTATTTGGAGGAGGTAGGATCAACTCGCATGTAAAGAGTTACTGGGATTTAGAGAAGTAGTGAAAGATTGGTCACTTTTGACTCTAATAACACTTTGTATGTTGTAAAAAATTTGGAGTTCATGGGCATTCATTGTAGACATTTGGTGGAAGTACTTAATGATTTGATTTACTAAGACTAGTAACTTCATTTGATGGATACTGTACTCACTATAATTTATAGCTCAATTAATGATCAACCGGATGAGGGATGAGAAGTGTGTTTTTAAAGGATCAAAACCTAGTAGAGCATATCGACATTTGATGAAAATGCAATGCTTGGGAAGGTGGCAGAGCAATCAATGCACATAAAATTGGACTTGGTGTGTATTAGTTGCGAGTCACATTAGCATTTCGTTTCTTAAATTGGACACGAAAGCTGATTAAGATTTATATTGATATCACTCTTGTTGATAGTAGAAGCTACAAGCTGTCAACAAGCTAAAGGAAACTCCCATAAAAAATAAAGATAGGTGCAAGCTTGGGCCATGGCCAAGGGGTTGGCTTTTTGCTGTCCCCTATTTAGAAACATATATATGACATTTTGAACATTTTCTTGAAGCATTTTGTATAAGTACCGAAGAGGTTTTTACCACCATTAAAGTATATGTCACACAGACAAAGGCTATGACATGTTTGTGGTATTAAAGTAGTGATAATGTTTTCTAGTAGCTTGGTGGTCTATAAGAATTGTCTTTGGTGCTCGCCTAAACAGAGCTTTTAAAAATGTTTGAAACAACCTAATAAAATTTTTTGTTGTTTCATAAAAAAACAATGCAACATTGGTTAAAAATTGTTTGCTTGTGATAGTTTACACCGATGAATGGTACAAATGGATAACCATACTTGTTTGTCTTATACGTTGCATCAAAGCAAACATCGTTGAAGCAAAAATAAGCTTGGACCAACCGTGCATTCACAAAAAAAAAAAGATTGGTCGCCTTATTCTTTTGGTCACTTTCATACTGTGATAGAACATTGGATGTTCTAAATGTTTATTTTTCAAATATTCCAATACAATTTTAATATCACCATCTTTAAGCTCCCCAGTACGTGTGATACACAATTGATATTTGTAACATTTGTAAGGCCAAGATTTTCATACTCAATAGTTTTTTCACATAAAAAGTCATATATTTTTATAGGTGATATCCCTGAATTATCTATTGTTGTAATTTCAATACCATGCACATGTTCTACAACCCTTTGTGAGCTAAGCAAAAATGCTTTTTCCCGCTAGTACAAGAGGATGATTATGCTCACATTCAATTTCAATAATTAACCATATTGTATCCTTTGTTATTTTTTCCACCATTCGTGCTTGACAACCAATTTTTTTAATTTCCCGAATCTTTTTCACATTAGGAGTACGACTATCCACTTGTTTATAACCTTCTTTTGAATATACAAACATTTTTCATCATACAATTCCCTTTCAGGCTCTTTTTATTATCTGTTTTCAGATGTTAAAACCTATTTTTCTTGCATTCAAATTATAAAATCATATATTCATATGCTAGGTCGGCCGAGTCAAACTCCTTGTCGATTAAAGGAATCTCATTTCGCGATCCTTGAGTCCTTTATGAAAAAAATCATTTTCTTTTTGTTTCCTCTTTAAGACTTACCATTGAAGGAACCTCTGAAAGTACTTGTTGTTGCTCATTTAAAGACATTGAATAAACAATATTGCATTCTTCTACTTTATTTACTAGTCTCCATGGTAATATCCATCTCATGCCACTGTAAAAATTTTTATATAACAGAAAATATCATGAATATAATAGAAAATATCATGAATATAAGACTACTTCCACTATTAGTCTCCACGGTAATATTGATCCTCCCATGTGCCCCAAAAAAGAATCAACAGAAAGGAAAGACACGTACTTGACAGACACAACTGAAACAGTAACATGACATTTACCCCTGTGCCATCTAATGTAGGGGATGACCAATATGAGTCAAAATCAACTCCATTAACTTGCCAAATATTTGATTATTAAAATGAGATGGTCATAGGAAAGAAAGGACAAGAAGTCCAAGAACATTCATAATAACAAGGTCCAAGAACAACTTACCCATGGGTATATACAGATAAATAGAAGGGTGACATTCACCGAGCCTGATTGGATCTACACTTTTGCTGACGCTTGATATTGCTTTTTGAGAGATGAAATCAATGGTTGCTGAAATTTTAATCAAGCAGATTTGATTTAACTCAAGCTGGGGAGAGCTGATGCAGGGCCTAAGTTCTATACGTGTAGGAAAAGAAGACAACAAACCCAAACTCAGGTTTTTGGCTAGATTTTGGCCTAAACACTTCCCACGATTCTGTTTCTAGTTCAGGTGCAAGCCAGGGTCAGGCTGCTTGTGTGTTGTTTGATTTGGTTGCATATGGCTTGTGTGAGATATTCTAGAAGATTGTGTCGGGTCCTATGAGAAGATCTGCTGGAAAAGTTTCTTAATGGTTTATTAGTTTGTTGCCTACATAGGGGAGGCTAGAGTTAGTTGCTATTTTTGGTCATTGGGTCATTTATTTAAACAATGTATAGAGGGTTTAGAAATAAATTTTGCTTTTCTATGGTTCAGTGATGATTCTGGACATGTTGCAATGATAAAGCTCTAATACCTTTTGGTGGTGAGAGCCTGATTGATGGTGATTCCAATCAGACCATACTGTTGTGAACCAGTCGGGTGGGTTTGGTGGTGGTTCCATTTCTGCAGTCGAGATGGTGAAGCCTTGATACAACAACCACAACAATCAAACTCAACCTTATCCCAACTTAATATGCTTGGCTACATGGATCTGTGCAAAAACAAAATAGGAGAAACGAGAGTAAGATGAAAGTACAAGGAAAGAAGCCCAACACCAGCAAGTTAAGAAAATCTTAGATAGATTGGGTTGGTTACATGGATCCTTGCCCTCTGATCAGCTCTATATGAGGTGATGCTTGGGACAAGACCTAGACTATATGTATGTCATTATCACTACTCCTTGGTCACATACTTTTTATTTCTCCTTTCATATGTAAAAAAAAAAAGTGTGAAGAGAATATTGTTTTTAATACTGGTTTGTCCCTACATGCGATCTTGTTGTGATTATAGTTAGTTAAAAAACGGGAACACAAAGTGGTGTTTGGTATGGATTTGTTTTAAACAGTTTTGAACATAAATGGTACGGTTAAATATTTCAAGGACGGCAAAAAAAAGGAAAATGGTACATGTTTTAAATTTGAACAATATGCCAAAAAAAAAGGGCGATATACATGCATAAATTGGATTATAATTACCTAAATAATCCACTACAAAGGTCACAATCTAATTTAACCCCAAGTACTGAACTCAACCTAACCTAACCTAACTTAACCTAATCCAATTACCCAACCCAACAAGCAATCTCTCTCTCTCTCTCTCTGAGTGAATGAATGCTTTTGGTCTCTTGAATATGCACAATAATAGACACACATTCTCATGAGAAGCAACACTTGCTTGTAGATTAGAATTTATGACTTCATTTAAAAGAGGATTCTGATCCAATGGTTGGAAGGGGGCCTACATGTAAGCTTGATCATTTTGGCTCGTAATTAACTAATAATTAGGTGCATTGGGCTCTGGGAGTATTTGTTGGCCTTCGACAAAATGTCAATTAATCAATGAATTGAAAGCAGAGACGGTAAAGATAGCGGACAGAGCATCCCTTCACCTGCAACTCTTTTTACTTTTTTCTTTCTCTCCTCCACTCCTTTTTGTTACCTCGTAAATACGCAAGTCAATGAGGAAGGTCTTGTTTCTTAAACTTTCTTCCTTTCCTATTTCATCACCCCTAAGTGTTTTATGTTTCTTCAGAGGGTTCTTCCCATCTTTTTCCTTCTCATCCGTTTGATTTACATTACCATGGAGCATTGTAGAGTGCAGTCTTGTAGCACACAAGGAGAGAGGGTTTTAACTTTTCTAACATGTTTCTCATTGGTCATTGCTCGGCTTTACAGTCTACAGATTCCACACCACTCCATGGTGTTCGCTGTTGCTTGAGCTCACTACTCGACTCTAGTTGTTACTGTTGCTGCCTGCCACTGTTCTGGCCCTGGCACCACTAGGAGAGTGGGAGGAAGGATGGGTTTTTAGGAGTCATGGAGTTGGGGATTAAGGATTAAGGGACAAAAGAGTTCTGGGAAAGTGAGGGTTAGGGTTTGCAGATGGGGTAATTCATAACACGTATTTTTTTTGTAAATCTTGAAAAACCTATACATGTTTTACATGGAATTTTGCAGCCGACCATGTTTTTTGGTGTATGTTTTAGTTGAGTTCGCATTTTAAAGGTAAAATACAGCACGACCATATTAAATGCGTATACAACTCAAATTAACTAGCAAAGGTTGCCATTGATCATTCTATGGATTTACTGGTTTGAGAGAAGACAACAAACGCAAACTTAGGTTCTAGGCTAGAACCTGCATCCAAACACTTCCCACGGTTCTGGTTCTGGTCCTGGTTCTAGCCAGGATCAGGCTGGCCTGCGGATTGTTTGATTAGGACTACGTTTGACTTGTGTGAGATCTTCTTTAAAATTGTGTGGGGGAAGATCTGTTGGAATATCTTCTGTTATTGTAATATTTCCTTAGTTTCTAAAGTTATTTTAGTTTCTAATTGTATAGCCGACTAAAAGTTTATTTTTTTATTGTTTCCTTTCTTAATAGTGTTGCCCACATAGGGAGGTTCTAGTTACTATTTTTTGGTCTTTTATTTAAACAATGTACTGCTGTAATAGAAAGAGAGAGTTGTGAAATAATTTTTTTTTTGGTCTAGTGATGAATCTGGATAGGTTGCAATGGTAAAGCTGTGATACCTCTTGTTGCGATTCCAAGAGCCTGATTGGTGGTAATTCCTGTTAGTCCCTACTATGGTGATTTAATAAGTTGGGTTTGGTGGTGATTCCACTTCTGCAGGGCAAGTGGTGAAGCCTTGGTCATATCTTATGCTATTTTTTTCTTTCATTTGTAAAAAAAAGAGTTCAGTTTTTAATACTTGTCTGTCACTAACGAAAAAAGTGTTAGAGAATTCAGTTTGTCTGTACCTATATGAAATCCTTTTGTGATTGATCTCCGCTGGCTTTATTGGTTCGAGATCAATTCTGCATTATAGGCACAATATCAAAAGAAAGAATAAAGGCACTGTGAGCCACCCGCTGACCAACGAGAAAGAAACTCTCATTGGCACACTCTATTGCCCTAAAAAAAGGTGCTCCCTATTCCATCCTCCCCTCCCCCACCCCAAAAAAAAAAAAAATCAAATAGCTTCCAAAGCAAGATCACTTCAGAAAAACATTATTGCCTCTTTTAGTATGTTCAAACTCTTGAAACATCAATCAAATCCATGGATTTCCCTGGAAAGAAATATCCGGCTTAACATCTTCCTGACAAATAAATGGATAAGAGAGACAATAGGACTCCTCCACCCCTCCTCTTTAGCCCAACACTGTGAGTTTCATAACTTTCTGATGAAGATTCCCTTGTCATAAGATCAAAAGCCTTCTCCAAATTGTTTTTTCCAATCATGCTTGCTTTCCTCTTTATAACATAATGTAAAATCCTGTGTGCAACAAGAACCCCGCCAAACATGTCTATCAAATAATAGCTCCTTGATGAGGTTCTATAACCAAAATGGTCTCTTCAGTCTAGAAGTGAGCACTTATCTGCCATTTTTTTTATAATTTGGGATATGATTTCTTGGTCTATATTCTTTAATATTCTTGCTGCCTTCAAATTTTGGCTACAGAGAGGGGGTGTATTTTTATTTCTATCCCATCTGGCTGTTTTTGAAATTTATAAAGAACCCTTCAAATGTTTGGTAATATTCCAATATTTCTTATGGAAACAAACATTGAAACCATTGTAACCTGTTGGTTTTCCCCCAATCAAAAATTTGATAGCAGCCTATCTACCAGGAGGTGTGTCCATCTTCCGTCACTGCAATTTTCTTCCTGATGCAGTAGCGCTATCATTGCTAGACTAGCATGATCCGATTTGAAAACCTAGACCGAGATGAAGTCCCAAAGGGGGGTGTGGGGTTGGTAGGAGATAATATTCTGATATTTTATTTTAGAAAGTTGTGTAATGTAGGAGATAGTTTCCTGTTTTAGTGTTAGTTTCCTAGTTGAGTGCTTGAGTTCTATCTTTGTTTTGGAATGTAAATTGGAGTTTTTAGCTTTATATATGTGTGTAATCCTCCGAGGAGATTAGATATTGATTGAATTGAAGAACTGGTTTTGAATTTTCTGTGGTGTGGCATGGGCCTGCTATCCATCTATTTCTTTTCTCCCTTTCCTTTTTTTTTTTCCTTAGTATTCCATTCTAATCTTCTCCTTATTTCTCTCATTTATTATATTTTCCTTCTTCCTTTCTATTCTCTTTATCTCCCTGTTCCAGGGCAGTATTTGCAGCCCCCAAAGATTGGATCAAATCCCATATGTTCAAAACCCCTTTCACCTTGAAGTTTGGGTTGAGGAACCCCTACCCTAGGTGACTTGATTCCTGGAATCTCATCCTCAAAGAATCCTCTGATGTGAGATAAAAATCCATACCTACACCTAGTTTTTATTCATAACCCAGTTCAGTTTCAGTCCACAAATCCCACTTCTTCATTTGTTGTGTTGAGACTTGAGAGTATGTTGGTTAGGATCAATAGGTCTTCTAGTTACATTTCCACCCCAAGTTTTGACTTGATTGGCCTAGGATCAGGTGAGATTTCTCATCAAGATCAAGCCTGGTTTTATCATGTTAGAGTGAGTGTCGGATGAAGAAGAGGCACCATATGTTTTTTTTATGCATAAGGGCTTGCTTTCAGAAATACCCTATAAGTTCTTTTCTTAATTTGGTTGTGTTCCTCCCTCTCCTTTATTTTAAATTCCAAAAGGCGCCTACCTCTTCAAAATTTAAGTGCTATGACCAATTAATCCCTGCTCTAGTTTACCTTCTCTAATTGGGTTCTGATCTTCCATTTATTTACAGTTTTGCCACTATCCATTCACTGAGTTATCTAGTATTCTTGTGGGCCCATAGAGATCTCAAAGCATGGTTTCATGGCCTGGTATTGCATCTCCAATTTTTTCTTTTCCTTGACCCTTACTTTTTTCCAAAATGTTGCTGCTCCTGATTGTGTTTATGGCATACACTTCCATGATATGATAGTTAATAGTTATTTTTATTAATTTTATTTTGCTCTTTCATCAATTTGTAGTAAAAAAATATTTGCATTATTTAGTCTACTTCTAGTTATTCCTTTTAAATAATGAGGTTTGATATTCTGGCTGTTGTGTTTTGTTAGCTTGCTGGTCAGTCTGTGCTGGTGAATAATTCAAAATGAGACGATCAGGGCAGTATGCCGATTCTGGGGTTGATGCATATGTTTCTGCTCAGTTGCATCACATGTCTGCACAGAGAATGCAACACAACTCTGCAATGAACCAATTTCCTGGACGTCCAGATGCTTTACCCTCTGAAGAAGAGCATCATTATATGTCTTCTAAAACAGAAGGACAATGGCAGTGGGATAGAGAGGCTATAAAAGCATCAAATTCAATGCCATCTCATTTATACAGTGAAGGCAAGTGCAGAAATTTTCATCCATTTCTGATACTTATGCATAGTTGAGATACCTCCATTAGCTGAAAAGAATACTCAAATTTGCAAGTAATGCTCTCAACGTCCCTAACCATACAAAAATGATGGTCTCATCCATGAATTGTAGTTGAGATACCTCAGTTAGCTCTGTCCCAATCAAGGTTCCATGTTTCAGTTTTGAGACTGGTTTCTACCAGGCTTGAAACCGAAAAATATTTTGCTGAACTGCGAAATTTTGGTTGAAACTTGGAAGGTTTCATTGGATTGTTTCAAGGTCCAAATAGCCAAATTGGGTCCCGAAACTTATAAGAAACACTGTTTTAGACCCTATAACCATAATGGAACCCTTAGACTGTAAAAAACCCCAAAATTGTAGTTTGACTTTAGAGTTTGGACCCTAGGCTGGTAGTATACGTTGTATGTTGTTGTATACATTCTATAATATGGCCTATTCCACACAACTTTGAATCTTGCACAAAACTTCCACAAATGCAACAAATCACCGCTTTTAATGACCTTCATTATTGCCTAACAACCAAGCTCGAAACCAATAATATTTCGACTGAAACCAAACTTCGGTCGAAAGATATACTTTTTTTTTGCAACTTTTGATGGCCAAATTAGGTTCTGAAACTTTAGGAAACCTTATTTTGGGCACTCTAAACACAATAGAACCCTTAGATTTCAAAAATATATCCAAAATGGTAGTTTAACTTTGAACCCTATGTTGGTATGTACATTGTATACACTCTCTAATATGGCTTATTCCACATTGTTTAATACTAGATCACACCTAATTCAAGCAAAACAACTTAAATATGCATTAGGAATGAATTGACATCAATTATAATCAATTTCGTAAATCATACATGGTTTTTTTATTATAAATAGTCAAATATGTCAGAGTCAACAATACAAGCAACAAGTCACCCCTATGTCCATCCTAGAGTGTCCTAGACTCCTAATACGACATCGGGCTACAACGTGTAACATATAAAAAATTGCAACTACGAAGTGTTTATATCCTTTTTTTTTTGTGCAAAGATTAGTGTTTGGGAAAAATGATATACATCCAACTTTGAATTTTGCACAAATCTTCCAACAACGTAATTCAAGCAACACGTCACCCCTATGTCCATCCTAGAGTGTCCTAAACTCTGAATACCACATCGGGCTACAATGTGTAACATATAAAAAATTGCAACCACGAAGTGTTTATCCCTTTTTTTTTTTTGCAAAGATTAATTTTTGGGAAAAATGATATACATCCAACTTGGAGACAAATCTTCCAACAACTTAGCAAATTGTCGCTTCCACTATGTTCCTCTATTGCCCAAGTAATTGTTTCAACCTTATACAACAATGATTTGGCTAAGATTGCGAAAAAGGGGGGTGTTTCCACGCTTCACTGGTAGAACCTATCAAAACGAGCAAAATGGGTCGAAGTTTGGACCCATTTCGTTCGAAACTTTGTATTCATTCTATAGCCAAAGTAGTGTGAAAATTTGAACTGAAATATGATTGAAATCTTGAAATTTTAGCCAAAATATATACATCTTTAAATATTGGATGTGGTTTGGTTTTAAGCCTTTGCGAAACCAAATTATCTCACAAAGTTTCGGCAAATCCTGGAACCACTGGGGGTGATTTGGCCAAAAATATAAATAGCCAAGTTTCCACAAACCTTAGAGTTGAAATAATCGAAAGTTCGAAACCATTGTTGATCCATTTCGTTCATAACTATAGAGTTTGTTAAAGTTTGTATCATTTATGTTGAAACAATATTGATACCACAAACAAATATTGTCAAGATTTTTCCAAAACAACGAGATTTCGACTGAAACTTTGACTTTTTATATATCTCAATGACATCTTGAAGAACTGAAATATTTTTTGAATTTACACAATTTTGGCGCAACATTGAACATTGCTACCAATTATGAACCCTCTTATCAAGTTCTACTCCAAAGTTTTAGAAAATAATTCACCTAAAGCATTCGGCAAGTACTACCAATCATGAATCTGTCACCAATCTCCAGCTTTCGTTCTCCATAATCCTAATTTGTTGCATTCCTGATTTACCTCACATTTTCACCCTACACTATCAATCTATGCCTCAATTTGTATTAGATACCTACTTTTTCTTCACTTAAATCCTTTTTCTTATGGGTGTACAAAGAATTCATTAAGAGAGACAGCAGTAGCAGCAAGCTAGGGGGTTGGCGCCAAGAATTTAAAATAACCCTATTTCTGGGAGATTCAGTACAACGGTCCTGAGAACCTGAGATTTTGGCTTTGGTTTCAAAAAGGATAGAATTCCAAATCTGAGTGATAGACCTAGATTTAGAAGTCATCTTCTGAGGTTGGGCTCAAGCCAGATGTGGGAGATAGCTGCACAAAAGGCTAATTTACCTACCGTATCACGACTAGAATTCCCAGCAAACGACATTTCAACCCAAATCTACTCTTGGTCGTACCAAAGGATGCACCTTCTAGAGTTCTAGGCGTATGAACCCAAATCCAAAGGCTAATTTTTCAAACTTTGCTGGCCTATTTTCTGAAAAATGCTTCTCTCCCGAGTGTTTGATGAAATCAGTAATCAGCTTCCCCTTGTTTGTCTTTTGAACTTGTGTTATCATGAATTCATGATGAAGACTAAGCTAATAATGCTGGGTCTGATGAAGTGATAGAATGGCAGTGATCCAAAGGATCTGTTGAAAATTTCAGTATTTTGATGGAATTTGAAGGAGGAAGTGGTTACCATTGATAATAATCATGATTATTAACCTGGCTTATTGCAGTCGAATTTTTCTGAACTTGGAAGAGTTGATGCAGTTCAACCTGTAAATCGAGTATCATAGTGTTCTTCATGCTTATTCCAAGTTTGAAGTACCATTTGTACGAATAAAAATCACCGTCCTTGCATAATTTCTTCTTCATATAGATAGATATAGGATCTATGGGGCAATTACTTAGAAGT
>NC_056564.1:13417662-13429241 GCF_013358625.1 Macadamia integrifolia | reverse complement strand
TAATTGTATTAATGTCTACAATTGATTTCTTCTGTATAATACTAATTGATAATGCGTCATTTGTAAATGCCACAAGATCTTGTGCATGAGGAACCCATGATCATTTATCCGAATTCATTAGTGTAGAATGTTTCCTTTTCCAATTGAAATCCCCTAACATGTGAAAGAGTGAAAACAAAGCCTGTAGGAAAGGCATTGACACCATTACAACTCCATAGTAGCCCATAGGCTCTTGGTCTACATTGGTTATGTAGTTGGTAGTAGGCCTTTTATTGTAAGAACTGTCATCCCGTTTCCCTTTTTAATAAACAAAAGCTTTCAACTTTTTAATGAGTGGCTGTTTGATATGCAAACTATTCTTTATTTATGATGAAAATATGATATGATAACATTGATACTTCCTGAATTTCTTGGGCTTTTTCTTCTTAACTGGATCACACATGTTGTTATGTAGGTCAAGGGGGTGATCCATCTAGATCTTATTACCAGGGTCAGAGACCGGACCCTAAATTGGGTGTAGAGAAACAAACCATCAAAGATCCAAGAAGTCAAAACCATGAGCAAGATATGGAAATTGGGTATGAGGACAACAACACTTTCGCACAGACATTTGAAGGTCTTGAACAGAAATTCCTAGATGAGATCATGAAATTGACCAAGGAGCAGAATGATGCCGAAGATGCAGAAAATGCTAGGCATAGGGAGGTGAGTTTGATACGGGATTATATCATCTTGCTTTGTTCTCATTTTTATTCTATTGTTATAAGGGTTCTTCACCCATGTTGTTGGTCAAATTTCAACAGAAACTGGGTATGCAGTACTAGTTGTCTCCCAAGTTCTAGATAATTACGAACATGCCAGTAACCTCTGTTATTACATATTAGAGGTTTATGGCATTCTTGTCATTTTTCATAACATTGAACCACGATTTGACCCACATTATATACTCATATTAGCGTGGAATTTTTCAGTGAGATTGGATTAGGATCCTATATAACATGGAACCACTCATATCCACCATTTCTTGCCACATTGCAAGTGGTGCAAGTGGTGAACTCTACAAAATTCAGTTGCATTGGTGAATAACATTTCCCTTTTGAGACAAAAATTTCAGGGTTTCCAGAAAATCCACCTTCTTGATGTATCCTATTGGAAAACTGTGTTTCTGGACAACCAAAGCTGCATTGTTTCCCAAAGAGTATCTAATCGCACATGATCTACTCAGTGGTTTTCTGAAACCATGCATATTCAACTGTATTGATTGTGTTGAATGATCACGCACCATAAATTGTGGTTATGGGAGTCTTGATATTCTTTTGCTAGTGAGGAAATAGAAGAATGACAAATTAGTGTTTCTGAAGTGCTATCCAATGGGATGTCATTATATCAAGAGTAAAAATACCTGTTGTCTCAGTCTTCCTGACATAAGTGATGTCCATTGTTCCAGAAAATAAGTGAGATCAATGCTCAGTACCAGGAAAAGTTGACTGAACTTCGAGCCCGTCATAGTACTCGCAGAGACGAATTCCTCTGCCGGGAAACACAAGCACGACAGCATCAGTATCAGCAAGCAGAGATGAGGTCCTACGCCGACAGTATGGGCCGGAGCGATCCACAAAACTATGGTATTCCTGCTGCTGCTGAAGCACATCGAGGATATGCCTCTGGGCAGTTTGACTCCTACAGAGAGAGAGCTCAGTTTCTTGGAGGTGGCAGAAGTCATGGATTTGAGTCAAGGGGTCCATATCCTGGAGGACGTGTTTACAATACGGGTTCTCGCTACTACTGAAATGCTTAGAACTGAAATACCAAACCCCCCCCCTTTTATTTATATTTCTCCTGATCTCATTATTGCTTTGCTATGGAATATGGGGTTCCTTCTGTAATTCCCCAATGTTGTTGATTAAGCATCAATATGTTGCTCTAGAAAGCTGCGAGAAGTTGCTCATCATGAGTCATTTTAATTATAGCATCCCTTTTGCTTTTGCTTTTGCTTTTGACCTACTGAGCTAGCTGTGGATTGGCTTTTTGCTTCTTTTGGAAAGTTATAAGTTGCATAAAAAATTCATCTTCCTTGCTTAGAGAATTTTGAAGGGGGCTTTATACCGACCAGAAGCCTTTTGGTCTGCTGCTGCTTTTTGATTACAGAATGCTCATTTTGCAATCAAGACTAATCATTTTTTTCCTTCTCATGTGGCTTCTTTAAGAGAGTGTGGGCAGCAGGAACCCTTGGGTTGCGAACTGAAATCTCATAACAGACTGAATCTCTCTAGTGTTTCCTATGGGAGAGCATGGCTTCTGTGAGTGCACGAGGGCCGATTAGAGTGCATGAAGAAGCATCAATAAAGTTGTCATTTTATATTTAATGGTCTTAAGACGTCGGCCTTCTGAAGCGAAGCTTCCCAGCAGCCTGCCTGCCTTGTGTGAAAATGATTTTCATGATTTCTACCTATTTCCCACCAGTTTGTTCTGCAATTGGCATCACAGTGAACCTGCCGAGAAGGAAGTCAATGAGTGCTTAGTGCTATTAGTGGCGAAAAGCTAATATCTCTCCGTCAGGAGTTGAACATCAAATAACTTTTCGCTGTAAGACGATAGGTTGGTAATGAAAAACAATGTACTAAGAAAGCACTACTCTACTCTATTAGGTCAAGCGAGCTGGCATTTTCTTCCTCGTGTATCTAGGTGCAAAGGCCATGTTCTTCCATAGAAACCATTTTTTCTTTTGATAAATAAATAAATAAAGATAGAAATTATGCATCGCTTTCATCACTATGTATTTCATCTAGGATGGAGCTTTATCTATTCAACCTCTTTCTTGTCAGACCACATGATTAGCTCGAGTCATGACATAGATGGGGAGGATTGTAGAGTCAAAAATATAGTAGTTGTAATTATTATTACAATATGAGAGGTCCTTTGGCCCCTTGCTGGCCACTCATGGGTCTATTGTCTGCCCCTTTTGGGTCTCTTCGTGGCCCCTAAGTGATTTTTACTTGGCCAATGGCCCTTAAACTCAACACCAAAATATATATATATATATATATATCATTTGGTTCAATCAATCGGCCCTATGAAACATCATGAATTGTGAGGTCAAATATTGATGAGCCTCATCATGACTCATAGGTCCCCTCAAGCATGAAAAGAGATAGAATTGCCATGAGAATCCACTATTAGCAGTGGCCCACGCATTTCTCCATTGTCCATATTGTTCTAAGTTCTATAATGGATGACCCACTAAAAGAATTCCTTGGCCTTGGCATGGCCCTTGCCGCCAAGCCCATTTCCTAATTTTCAATTAAAGCAACCTATATACACCTAGGACTAGCCTCCATCTTGCCCTAATTTCAATTCCAGAGATGGTCAAATGAAGACCACTAGGGTTGAGAAATATCACTAATTTTCCTATTTTGGGAAATTTTTTTGCCCGAGGGTTGCCGGTATTTCTTCTTTTGGGCCCTATGACAGGCTCCGCCCAGCCCGGCCCGGCCCGGCCCGGACCGGCCCACCAATGGTTCGGTTATTTCGGCTCGGTCCCGGTTCCATATTTACATTTGAACCCCTTTAACGTTCTTGAGTCTGCTCTCTTTTCATTTTGTTAATTTGGTTTTTCCTCTGTATTATTGTTAGGCTTATATTTTTCTAAAAAAATTTCCCTCCTCTTCGAATCGCCAGATCCTCTTCACGTAAAATCTCCGTTTTCTTTGTCTGCAACTCCTCCATTTTCTATCTTTTTTCTGTAATTCTGTATCTGAGCTTGGAATGCATACCGTTAATATGTGAATATCTTCCGTCAGTGTTGATCTCGAAGATCTGAATATTTCTTTGAAATGGAAGGCTGCGCTTCTGATGACTTGACCGATGGGGCTCAGCGTCCCATGTCAGAAGACGAAAGCGTCTACTTCGTGCCTTACTGGTACTTGTTCTTCTGGTTCTATAAGATATTTCCTGATTTCATATTCTTGATTGATCTTTATAAGAGTTTGATTTGAATCTGAAATTAGTTTTTCTGTTGAACATTGAAATTGAAAATTAGGGTTATTATTATTTTTTGTTCTTCTGTTGGAATGAAGGTGGACGAGCATTGGTTTATCCAGTATTTGGATGCAATTGGTATTGGTCTCTGTTGTTCATTAGTTCCTAGTCTGATGGATGGAGTTGATTTCAGGTGGTGGAGAGAAGCACAAAAGCCGTCTTCTGGGGATGATGATGAGAGCAGAGGGATTTTATATACAGCGGTATCTACTTCTTACGGAGGACCAATGAAGATCATTAACAACATATTCTATTCGGATCTCGTTTTCAACCTTAGGAGAAAAGAGGATTCTGGGCAAAATGACCATGCCGAGGAGGGAATTTCCGGCCGGGATTATGCATTGGTTCCTGGGGAAATGTGGTTGCAAGCGCTTAAGTGGTGAGAGGATGAATTGGAATTGATTCTTGTTATTTAAATCTCTTTTTTGCCACATCTTGATTTTCCTTAAATGTATATCTTCTTTCGTTGGACATCTAAGATCTAGTTGGGACTTGGGAGCTCAAAATCATTATAGAAGGGAATAAAATATGGAACTGTAATCTGTTCGTATAACATTCTTTTTCAATGCACTTTCACAGCTACTGTGTATGAGGTTATTGTCAGGGTTCCACTTGTGCTTCGTATTAGGATTTGTAGTGGGCTTCATTATTTTCTGTAAATACCCTGCCTTAATCCTCTTGCTTCTGCTTCCCAAAAGCTAGATACATCTTATCAGGGATTAAACACTTGGGGAGAAAGTTTTATGTTCTGGTGGTCCACATAACAAGCCATGGTCCGATTTTTATTTTTGCCACATGGCAGATCAGATTAGGCTGAAATTTTGTGGATAGGTAGATCCCAAGGTCCCTTTGCTCACATGTTTTTCAGCCTAAATGGAGCTGCTCATAAGGCAAAAAGATCATTAAGATACTCTGGGAACTTGACATGGGTGCAAGGGACTATGAGGTGGTGCATGGCGTTTGGCGTTACATGGGGGCAAACGATTGAATTTGTGTTTGAAATTTAACATGTGGTTTATCCAGGCCAAATCCTAGGTATGCAATTGTCAGTTTTACCTTTGGATCCTTGCACATGGTGGAATTAGGTGTCCCTGACCATAGACCCCTTAGCTGGTCTGCTGACCAGTGAAACTTTGCTCAACACTTACAGTGTCTACTGGACAAAAAGCTATAAAAGTAGTTGAAGAACTTGTAGTTCCATACACATGCAAAAATGAAGTAAAGTACTAAAGTTAGTAGTGTAAATCATACATGGACTTGTAAACCATAAGTACTAAAGTTGTTACTTTATTTTGTTATCAAATGTGCCTGCTTGAAGAATTGTGGACTTGTAATATGTGGGTTATTGCTTTCTCAACCCTTGCTCTTTTTACATGTGCTCATAAGTACAAGTTTGGATTGAAACGATACTATGATATATTGTTCTTGCTCGGTTAATCAGTCCATTGAATGCTGAGATGCATTTCAATTGCAGAGTTTTTGGGACTTTCCCTCCCCCTCCTTCAAATTTTTGAGTGTCAAAGCAAATGCAATGCAGTATTAGTATGAATGGAAAAGGTATCTGGGTCCAACTCATGGTATACTGCTGATTATCTAGAGCTAAGTGAATTTCTGTTATACATTTAGTTTTTCTGTTTCTGTTTCTTTTTATGCTTTATTTATTGTTGTAATTTTTGGATTAAACTTGCAACCTTAATATTGATGTTTTTCCTTTTGTACTTGTAGGCACAGTGATTCTAATGTGACAATGAAAGATGGTAGATCCTTTTTGGCTGTGGAGGATGATATTGCAGATGTATACCCCTTACAACTCAGGCTATCTGTTATTCGAGAAGCAATTTCGTTGGCAGTGAAAATTAGTAAGAAGGTCAATCCTTCTAATTCCATTTTGCTTTTCATTTCCTTCAAAACCTCTTTGAAGCAGGCGTCGGATGTAAAGACTCTTTAAAGATTTAGTGTTCCACAGTTTTAACTTATGGGGCATGTCTATTTTGTGCAGAAATATGTCTTCAATACTCGAGAGCTTTTTGTGGTCAATAGAGTTTTGGATTTGTAATTGTAGCCTTGTAGGTGCTATCCAATGAGCTACTAACCTACTTTGAACGTTGAAATAGACATTGAAAAATTAAGCCAAGGATTAAGTGAAGTAATTTGATGCTGTGAGTCATAACCTAGGAAATTGGTTTGTGAACCTTGAGAGTTAAAGAAGCCATTTATTGGTTGTCTTATTCTGATAAGAAACTCAAATACTAAAAACAAATGGTGGAGGATGCACTGAGATGATTCGTATCTAGTTATTTTATGTGCGATGTAGGAGAGGTGATGGAGTTAGACATTGGGAGCCAGGAGGATTGCTGGGTGGAGTAGTGGCCTTTTAGTTCGAAGTTCCCTTGGCTGTACTCTTTTTTGAGTTTATGGTTAAGTCACAGGTGTCCGTGTATGTTGGTTGACTGCAGTTTGGAATTGGACTTCGGCTTTAGGAGGATCTTAGGGAGTGAGTTGTGGATGTTGTTCTTACGCTGGATATTTTAGAGGAGTTTCTCCATGAGGGTTATGAAGTTGGTTGGAAAATTTGGACTCTGATCTCTAATGTTGAGTTTTCACAAGAATTATGTCTTATGATCCTTATGCAGTTGAATATATTTCTGCCATCAGTTCATGTATGGGGATTAATTATTGTTGCTTCCTAGCATATATTTTTTTTACTGATTAACATGTGGTTTTTGATGTTTCCATGCTTTAGAATTATAAGACTACACATGTTTGTATATATGCTTCTTTATGTTTTATATTTTAAATTTTGAATTTTGAATTGTGTGTTGTGTATTGTACAGGACAATACAACTGAACTCTACAAAAGAGCCTGCAAGATTTTCAGTATTGAATCTGAGCTGGTGGGCTTCCCAGTGATCAATTTAAATTTGTTTGTAGCGGTTGGGCTTTTTGCAGAATTGAATGACTTATTTTGACTAATGATAGGTACACATATGGGACTTCTCTGGGCAGTTAAACCTGTTTTTCATAACTGACAGAAATAAGTCTCCTAAAGATGGTTATCGTCTGTCAGAAGAGGTAAATAGCTGATGTGTTTGATGGAAGTTTTCTTATTTTATTTAACATTGCATTTTCATGAATAAGCTTATGCTAGAAGGCATAGTTGTCAAGGCGGCTCAACCTGGACTGGCAACCA
The DNA here is from genome assembly GCF_013358625.1 of Macadamia integrifolia. Taxonomy (NCBI): domain Eukaryota; kingdom Viridiplantae; phylum Streptophyta; class Magnoliopsida; order Proteales; family Proteaceae; genus Macadamia; species Macadamia integrifolia. Next base: position 13,422,013 of record NC_056564.1, on the reverse strand, counting down.
AGGCTTGAATTTTTTCCTCCTCGATCGCCTTGCTGGTGTTGCCTTGGTTTGCCTTGGTGCCATGACAACTATGCTAGAAGGGCTTGCGCATCTTTGATGTTCTTTTTGAAATGCTGAAACCTGAAGGGTGTTCTTCAGTTTCTAATAATTGAATATAATCCACTCACCCTACTGATCTGTAAAAAAATGATGCATCCTATGCAACAAATTGTCACATTATTTATGAGCAATAAAATGGACCTCGAAGAGATAATTGCTACTTATTTGATAGACAGATACCTCCAGGTGCTACTGGTTTGGTCGCCCTTCCTGCATCATTTTTGTGGTGCCTTATTTCCCATCATCGTGCTGAGAATTTCCTTTATCCTGAACATCTGATCACAGTGATTAATCTGGTTACATGATTGTTGGATTTTAGTGATGCAATTCCGGGTTCAATAGCCCTGATTATGGGTTCTCTATTAGCCCACAAGAATGTTAAATAGCATAAAATAATAGTTGAGTGGCGATTCCGTAATTATATGGGAGTTCAGGACCAACAAGAGAAGAAAGACAAAGTATAGACTTAAATGGAAACAAATATGTAAGTGGGTGAATTTCTGGTGTTAAAGTGTTATTTCTTATTGTCTTTTGTATTGCTTTTTTATTGTCTAGTGTAGGTCTTTACTTAATATGGACATACTTGTGATTGCACCACCAAGGTTTATATATATATATATATATATATAGATGTGTGTGTGTTTCCTGCCTGTCAGTTGGGGTATTCTGTTCTATTCTTCAACCATGGGTTATAGTTCTCTTCTACAAATTCTTTCCATCCTTCTCCTTCTTGTACTTGTTTTCTCCTACGAAGATGGTGTTCATTTCTTTCTTTGGTATTGTCACATGGTATCATAGCAAGACTGGTGAGTGTATATCATTGCTGCTGTTTTAAGGGTCCCTTAAGCAATTGTGATGGAGTGCAGCTTTCCTTTGCTGCTGTATTGTGATGGCCTCTCTTGTGTGCTGGTATCCTAAAACGAGAGATCCACAGTGCGTGGAAGTCCCCCCCCCCCTATGATGATGCGTGGATGATCCTCAATCAAGTTTCTGTTATATGATAAGAATCAATTTTCCTACAAATTATAGTCTGTGTATACCCTGTTTTAGGATTTCCAGCCCTGTTTTGGAGTATGTTATGCTGGTGCATTCAACCAATAGATCTGCCCGAAGCCTTGTGGGATTTTCCTGATTCTGGGGAAGGACATCGATGACAGTTTGGGCTTGATCTGCGTTACAGATCTGAAGTTCTTTGAATTCCTATTTTTTAGGATCTTAGGTTTCTTTTTTGAAGGAGATTCATAATTCAACATCCAAGCTTTGGATTTCTATCAAATTAGCAGGGTTTGTACTGCTGTTTTAGTAGTACATTCGACCAGATTTTTAGGGCCATCAAAGAGATTTTCTCCATGCGACTCGTTTTCTCTTGGCAGTGAAGTTTTCTGCCCTGTAGTTTGTTTCTGATTCTGTTTTCATGCCCTACAACTTCAGTTTCTGATATATTATGGTTTCCTTCTTTCTGCTGTTGGTGATTATACTTGCTAATATATATTAGTTTGCATTTTGGTATGGGCTGGTTATTGTTCTTACCTTGTGGCTGTTTCCAGTTCATCCTTGCTGATCTTATTCGGTGATTGTGATCTGATACTTACTATCATGTTCTGGTTTTGGACTTTCTGAAGTCCTCTTCTTGCGGTATGGAACCTGCAGTGCTAGTGATAAATATGTTGTTGATGGCTGTGGTTTTTCCTACAATATGCGCGCGTGAAGGCTTAGTTTGATATTTTCTTTTACTTTGTGACCTGATATGCTATCTTATGGTGTTCCCTTGAGGATTGCCCTTGCTGCGGTTTGCATACCCTAATATTGAACCCTAATCACTGCCCTAACTCCTAAGAGGAGTGTTCGACTATTATTTGACCTTGATCTGATCTCTGGTTTGTCAGATCCTGGACCTGAAGTTTGTAATTTAAGGAACTCAAGTGTTATTTTTGACTGTCTGTCGAGCCCTATCATGCCGTTGGTTTTCATTCATATTTTTGGGGATGTGATCTATTATTCTAGCCCTACCTTTGATTGAAAGTGCGAGCAAATCATATCTCCTTTTGATTTGATTTGTTTTACCAATTGGGGATCTGGTCTGACCTACTGGTAAAGCTTGAAATACTTGGATACATGCAAAATACAGTTCTGAAGCTTAAAACACTATAAATAAGCAATATGTAAATGTATTAATAGAAGAATATAACATGACTAGACAAGTGCGTTCAATTGATTTTGTATAAACAATGAGGTTTCTTACATGTACTAAAACCAAAAAGAGGTCACTTCTGGTGTTTGGTAAGATTTAGGATTTCAATGCACAAATCACTGCTAAACAAACCCTACTTTTGATGCTATCATTCAGGTATTTTTTCACTAATCTAGTGCTCCATTGCAAAAAAACACACTAAAAATCAAGATCTGAGAAAAAAAAATTCAACGTTTTGAGATGTACCTATTGTTACGTAGATCTGGTTTTGTAGGCTGTTGAATCCCCAAACAAAGACGAAAGCAATTATACTAGAGCCGCTTTTGATGGTAGAAGCAAGGAATCAAGTTGCTTTTGCAGAACAAATATGTTTTATAGGAGCTATCGGTAAGCATTCTGCAATTTACAAGAGCTGCATTATGGGTATTGACGGTATCATGTCGTTTATCAATGGTTATCCATCAGATGAGTTAATACATGCTCATCACAATTTTTGTATGTATCATTTTGAAGCCATCCAATAACGATACATATCGGCCAATACGGTCCGATACGATACTTTAACGTTTAAACTAGATTAACTCTAAGTAGACTTCATATTAACATAACTTGGTTAGGATATCATCCAACAATAAGTACTAACGTAATTTGATAGGTCCCACACTCTAAGCTTGTATTATGCACACTTTGACCAACTAAGGCCTCACCTAGGCCCCTCACCAGCACCTTGGCTTGCCTTTGTGCTTTGAAAACTATGGTATGAGTTGATGAGAACATAGATGTATGATTTTGCCAAGCCCCTTCTGAAAGGAAATTGGAGAGGAGGAAGATAAGAAAAGTTGGAAGAAAAAGCATAGGGGTAATCTTTTGGATGTCCCACTTCTATGCACCGAAACTACTTATTAGAAAATACCAAGGTGGCTTTCAATTGAAAAATTTGTGCACTAAAAAAGCATACTGAAATAACCCAAGTTTAGGATTCTTCTTAAACGGTAACAACTTTAGCATTTCTAATATAACTAGGCATTCTTAGCTGCATGATGCTCTGGGTTGAATGTCAGGCTTTCAGGGTTCTATTGAACCAAAGTCCAAAATGTCCTTGGTTTGAGTCCCCTTCGTCAAGATCATTGGATTTTGTTCTTGATGAAACCATACTGACTCAGCTGTGTTTCAAAAGATTGCTTCTAAATGAATGATGGGCATTTTTTTCGCTTCTCTCTTTTCTGATCTTTTAGAAACTTTCTTAAGGCAGTGACTTGTATACCAGGGTTGAGTATCAGTTTTAAGGCTTCCGAATAAAAACATTGAATGCTGGACATTTCCATTATCATTCTTTTTTGAGGCAAGTTCCAAGTTCAAGTACAATGACTTGTTCATTTGATAGTTTTCTTATTCCTAGATGATACCTATGTCATTTTTGGAATTAACTGTTTAGTCCCTTATTTTGTTATTCTGGATTCTGCTGTACTTTTTTTTTTCCAGATTCTCCTGAAGCTGCAAGTTTATGGATTGTCAGATTCCATGAAGTGTAGGGAAGGCAGGAAAAATGAACTGGCAGTCCAACAGTCTAAGATGGCAGTTTCTTCGTGTGGTAGCTCTCTTTTCATGAATGGCAGCATTGGAGAGTCCGGTTCTTTGGGCTTGACAGGATTACAAAACCTTGGAAATACTTGTTTCATGAACAGTGCTATCCAGTGTTTGGCACATACACCGAAGCTTGTTGATTATTTCCTTGGAGATTACAGTAGAGAAATAAATACGGATAACCCATTGGGCATGGATGTATGTTTATTTTATTTTATTTTATTTTAATCATGTTTCAGAAAGAGATTACAATTTGATACATAGTTTTATATACCAGAACAGGCTGGCCAGTCAGACCACGTTAAAGTGAAAACATCACCAATGGTTCCTGGTGTCTTTGTTAGACCATCATTTTGATGAATACAATGGTTTAACTGGGAAAACTGGAACCAGACCCCTAACCAGTTTGATGTCCAGTTTGGTTTTTGAAACAATGGTCTGGAGGTAGTAGTATCTTGTGGATCTCCTCCTCTCTCC
>NC_056564.1:13347423-13417642 GCF_013358625.1 Macadamia integrifolia | reverse complement strand
CCCCCCCCCCCCCCCCAGGTTAACTACTTGGTTGTGCTCTTTGAAAATGTTGCACTCTGTTGCGTGAAACATTCTGTCTCTTCCTCAGTCTCTTGAGTGATGCCGCTTCTTGGTCAGGGTGAACTTGCTTTAGCATTTGGAGACTTATTACAGAAGCTGTGGGCTCCTTGGGCAACTCCATTGGCACCAAGAGTGTTCAAGTCAAAGCTTGCTCATTTTGCCCCTCAATTCAGTGGCTTCAGCCAGCATGATTCCCAAGTCAGTTTTCTTCTTGGAAAGACTTTTTAATGATCTTTCTTAATTTATACTGGTCATTAGGAAATGTTAAATGTGTTGGAATTGGTGGTCCATAGGAGCTTCTTGCTTTTTTGTTGGATGGACTCCATGAAGATCTAAATCGTGTGAAATGCAAGCCTTACATAGAAGTCAAGGATGCAGATGGTCGTCCAGATGGAGAAGTTGCTGATGAATATTGGCGGAACCATCTGGCTCGTAATGACTCCATCATAGTTGATGTATGCCAAGTGAGTATTTTGAACAAGGTTTCCTCTGTATTGTAAGCTTTCAACCTTCTCTCTCCTGAATTTTACTCTTTTTTTGCTATTTTACCATTTCTATGGAGCATAGGGGCCATTTGATTAGAGCAATGGTAAAAAGTTTGAGTTGCCAGGGAAAATGCCTGGGTTCAAGTCTTGAGGGCAGTCACTTTATGCAAAAAAGGCCAAAGTTTAGGACCGACTCCAAACTTACCCCTCCCCGGACCCTGCATAGGCGGGACCTGCACTGGTTAATGACATTTCTATGGTGCTTAAGTAACGTTCTGTCTTAGATAACTCATCTTAGCTTAACCTTATCCCAACTATTTGGGTGCGGTCACTTGAATTCCATCCCACCATTCACCCTATCTAAGCATTCATTTTTAGTGGACGATATGGCATGGTACTGTTGATAACCTTATCAATTCCAACAGTGGCTCTTTGGTTTTATGATTTTTATAATTGAGATGGGTGATCTCAAAGTTTTCTTAAGAAGCAATTGCTGCAATTGGGTGGTACTTGACTTGTAGCATTTGCAACTAGTTTCTTTACTTTCTCAATTGAACATTCCTCTCTGCTGCAGGGTCAATACAGGTCAACATTAGTTTGCCCTGTTTGCAGGAAAGTCTCTGTTACATTTGATCCCTTCATGTATCTATCTCTACCACTACCTTCAACAACAATGCGGACAATTACTGTGACAGTCTTGGGCACTGATGGAACTACCCTGCCATGTCCAGTAACAGTAAATGTGCCCAAGGTTGGATACTGCAAGGATCTTATTCAGGCGTTAAGCAAAGCTTGTTCTTTAAGGAGTGATGAGACCCTATTGGTGGCTGAGGTACGGTGTAATAATTTTGTTGGAATGAGACATTATCTTGCATGCAACTACAATTAGTTTGTGTACAGCTTCGTTTTTTTTTTTTTTTTTGGGAAGGGAGGGGGGGTGTTGGTTGCCTTGGGCCTAGCAGTGTGTGCATTAATACCATATTTTGTTTTGAGTTTGAGTTGTGAATATATGAACTTCTGTACAGATATATGCGAATCGCATTATTCGTTATCTGGAGGAGCCAGCTGATTCACTGTCTTTGATTAGAGATGATGATCGACTTGTTGCTTATCGCTTACCAAAGGATCTTGATAGATTCCCTTTGGTTGTATTCATGCATCAGCGGGTGGAGTAAGCCTTAGATTGTTCTTATTATAATCTGTTGTTAGATTGATGTTTTCTTTTTCCCTGATTTCATATCCATATTCAGTTTATTTTACTTTTAGGTTGTTGGTGGTACTGTGTCTTCTTACTTCTTTCCTCTTTGTTTTGAGATGTTGAATTGCAACTTCCTTTTATTGGGTGAGTAGAAGTCTGCTGATTAACCAGTGACTGGAAACAATTAACAAAATATTCTTTATGATAATTATTAAGAGAAAAGGAAGAGAAATAGACTATATGTTTATGATATATGTTGGGATAAATTACATAGTTACAGTGTGAGGCAGTTATTTGTTAATCTTGGGTTTTATAAGTGATGGATAGATAGGAATGCAACTTGGGTGGGTTTGTACTGCGGACCTTGGTTCCTAAGCTTTGCAGCCTTCCTACAAGAAAAGAAAAAGGCATTTCAGATGCATAGGTCTACCTATACAAGTAAGCCCGTTAGACTAGATATAAGTGTACAATGTGTGATTTGTATAAACTGAATATTTTGCATGAGGATATATACATGTGTTATATTGCATTCAAATGATAAATTTTGGGATGTTGGATTCAGTTAGTAAGGAATCCAAACTCTCCAAATGGGCTGTGTTTGAGAGGAACCCCCATGGATCTCTTATACTCAATGAAGATTGAACATTGAACAAAACTAATGCTTCACATTTCTTAATTCATCCGTTTTCTTAAATACAGATACAAGCCAAATGGCAAGCCACATATATGCTTTCTATATAGCTTAAACAAATAACTAAACACAAATTAACTTAATTTATAACTACTGCGACACAACAACTTACATGTCACTTACGTAAAGAACTCAATTCCTTGATGCTTGTCATCTATAGGTGCATAACATTCCCCTTCCCTTGAAACAACCTTGTCCTCGACCATCTGCATGTATTTATTTGTTCTATAATGATTGTTTATTTCCCCTGCCGAAGCTAGCTGCTAGAGTGATCATCTGTAAATCAAGCATTGCATATATCTGTATCCCTTTTATTAACTAGGAACTTTCTTCTGGGAACATTTATACTGTCAGGCAGTACAACCATGGGAAGGCCACGACATGTATGAAGGCATTTGGAATTCCTCTTGTATTGAGGCTCTGTAATGTTGTTAATGGATCAGATATCCGTTACCTTTTCCTGAAATTGCTCAATTCATTTCTAATGCACGATGAAGGTGCCTTAGACACTCTTGATGATAGTGAAAACAATGCAAAGGATGAAATTAATGAGATGGAGGATACAACAAGCCTTGGTAGTGGTGGAAATCCAGCTGATGAAATGGGGGATGGCCAGCTTTCTGATCCTGAGTTTCAGTTCTACCCAACAGATGAGAGGTGTACAGTAAAGGACTCCAAGATAGAAATGAATGAACCATTGCTGGTAACAGCATTGCCTAAGCGGTTCTTTGTATTAGTATCTTGGCCTAGTGACAAGATTGAGCAGTATGATACATGCCTTCTCAGTTCATTACCTGAGGTCTTTAAGTCGAGCTTTATTGTGAGAAGGCCTCAGGAATCTGTTTCTCTATATGCATGCCTGGAGGCGTTTCTTAAGGAGGAGCCTTTAGGACCAGAAGATATGTGGTAAGTCTGTACTCTATTAATTTGTTGTAGTGTAGCTTTTGAAAATTTTATTGTTCAGTCATGGGCAGTTTAGTTATCAGGAAAACTAAGTTGCTCAATTGGAAGTGTAGTATACTTGGTTCTTTTATATACTCAAGTTTATAGTTATACTGGTTTTCAGTGAAGTATCAAGCTTGTTTAGTCTATACAAGAACATCCTGGGTTATTGCTTGTACTGACAATCACAACTTGTTTACGTTGTTTGAAAATTTGGTGGCTCATTTTTTATCATCAGTTTATTCTCATCTAAACCTGTTTCAAATATTCAGGGTTGGTTGCAAGAATCCTCTTTCACCGTTAATTTCTTTGGGATGCTTGATCCTTCTCTGTTGCATAATGTTTTTTTTTTTCCCTACATTGATTGATGGTCTTCTTGTCTTTTTTCTAGAGGCACATGTGAGCTTCTTAATGGACACAAATATTTCCTTTTTTCCACATGACAAGCACACGCCAAATTCTCCAATTTCTACAATAACCTATTGGAGATGCTCCTAAGATCTAGATTTCACTATGATTCCTTCTCATTTGTACTTCCTATTGTTTCCAGTTCACAACTTGTTATCCTTCTCTTGTTTCACTATGTTGCATTACTTTTATGCAACATAGAAGCAATGCAATGCAATGCAATGCAATATAATCATGCTAATAATGACCTAATATGAGAAAATCAACATATAATAAACAAAGTATGGTATATAATATAAGCATATTCATAAAAAACAAAGCAATAAACATAAATCAATGTAAACTTGTGAAGTGTCAATAAGGCGTGCTATTGCCTTGGACCCAAGAGAGAGCCTGGACGGATAGTGGGTGCTAAGGTGACACCTTGACAACCATGCTTGTTATACATAAAAGGATCATTGTTTTATTGGCAAACTTTCCCTTCCGTTAAACCTAGTTGGTCCTGTTGCCATCTTTCCGTCGAAGGATTAAAATGCTGTTAGTTGTTTCTTTTATAAATTATTTAGTTTTTTCATGCATTTTGAGGTTTTTGTTTTGCCCCTTCTTCCCAGATCAGTCTGGCTTTTATTCTTTCTAATGTTTGTCTGGTAATATTTATTTGATAAACTTTAGGTACTGCCCTGGCTGCAAGAAGCCTCAGCAAGCGAGCAAGAAACTAGATCTCTGGAGACTGCCAGAGATTTTTGTTATTCATCTAAAGAGGTTCTCATACAGCCGCTTCCTGAAGAACAAGCTTGAGACATACGTGGACTTCCCCATTCATGACCTTGACCTGTCTACCTACATTTCTCACAATAACATCCACTCGTCCAACCGCTACATGCTATATGCTGTTAGTAATCATTATGGGGGCATGGGAGGTGGCCACTATACTGCATTTGTCCATGTGAGTAGTTTTCTAACCTTTCTTTTTTGGACTGAGTTTCCCTTCACCCACAGTGAAGGAGGAAAACCATGGCCATTGGTACTGTCAGGTTGCATTAGGGAGGGATAATTACGACTTCATAAATGTGGGGGGGGTGAGAGTGTAATGATGAGACAAGACTCCAATCATGTTTTCATATCACTAGTGGAGAAGGAATTCTTCCTTCTCTATGGGTGAAGGAAAAACTGTCCTTGTTTTAATATGATGGTTCTTTGTTGTCAGAGGCTTCATCTATATTGCATGCCCTCTTACATTCTCAAAGTCAGAAATTGGACAGCTAAGGTTTCTGTCATCTTGCATCACCTTTTTTCTTGGTATGGCTTTGACATCTAACGATGTCTTCCTCCCAAATGATCCTGTACCACCATGGGTCGATATTGAAAGTAGAAAAATGTAGGATTAAGGATTTTGTGGCAAAATAGAGGGAGGGAAGATCAATATGAAAGTGGAAAATGGGAACTTTTTTGCGTCTCCCTCCCCCTGGTTACCAAAAAAAGCAGGACAAAGATCTCCATGGAATCTACCTTCATACCTGAAATCCACAGGAGTAGAGCAGCAAGAGGTGTAGTAATTCTTTGCTAGTACCTCTTGCATAGCTAGGTTTCAATCCTGCAGTTGACCGATCCTTTCCTCTGGATGGCCTAATTGGTTTTTGCATTTCCAAGCATCATCCATTTGTGATGCCACACTACCATACATACGATTTTTGTTCCTTTGCAACTGTTCTGGCGTTCTCATGTCATACAACATTATTATTCCTGGGATAAATTTACATGAATTTAAAAATTTGACGTTTTTACTTACACAATGGTTTGGACCTCCATTTAATTGTCCTATCTGGGGATATCCCCCTGTGAATTTGAGCTGGTAACTAGCATACTTCTTTTCCCTGGACCATTGAGCAGGAATGCTATGATCTCTTGATCAAGATTTTCTACAAGATTAATGTTTTTGTTAGATGGGTCCTGTTTTGTTCACTGAGAGCATGCTACTTTGTTGTAATGGATAATCAATGCTCCCACTCAAGCTGTTTACGTTGCATCATACTTTCTGTTTAGAAGTGGATCTATGCTTTTCTAATAAATAGCATTTATTGTTCGTGTGGTTATTCAAAGGTATCTGGGAGATGGATTGCCTCCTGCATTTTGCTATAATGCTAAAGTGGTGGTTAACCCATAGGATTATCACTTTGTCCACTACATGAACATGTGTACATATTTTTTATTTTTTCGGTTGAATTACATGTGTACATATTATTGTGTGCACATTCTGAGTGTACTTTGTTATCTTTTCTTTTGTAGCATGGGGGTAATCAGTGGTATGAGTTTGATGACAGTCATGTTTTCCCTGTTTGTGAGGAGAAGATAAAGACATCAGCTGCTTATGTTCTTTTCTACAGGAGAGTCATGGATGAATGACATCATATATACAATTACAGTAACTTCTAACCCTTGGAAACCAGTACGAAGCTAGAGTTACCTGGATGATTCCCTTATTTTTGGTAGCCTAACATGTATCGTAGCATTCTTTTGTTGTCGGCATTGCATAGTTTGCATTAACCTACCGGCATGGACAAATAAGAAAGGAAGACCTTGAGCATAACGGTGGTGCCTTAAATGACTTAACATTGTTACAATTGAATTGATATTCTTACCTTATAAGCAAGTCCATATTCATCCTTTGTAAGTTCTTTACATGTGTAACTTTTTATCAAAGGGAAGTCTGTCCCTGATTTTTGTTTTTCTGAGAGGGATGGCAGCTTCCACTAAATCGAGGTGTATTTGTTGATTATTTTTAGTGATCTGTCTTTTATTGAATTTCTTAGTCATTGCAATTTGATATTTCTGTGACTTCATTTTTCTTTATATTGTGTTCATGTACACCATCAACTTTTTGTCCTTGATGTTCTTTGCATATTTAGCCTGCAAGTTTCAAATTTTTGAAAAATGTTTTTGAATGTATCAAGAGGTTTGGAGCTACAACTCATACGAATTCAGGAATAATTGAGTTGCAGGATCTCATCTGCTTTGAATATATTTGCAACTTTTGTCTTTATTTACAATTTAACTGCTGCAGGAAAATGGACGTGGATTTGTACGTTTGTGCCTCAAAACTCTCCTGGAGCATGTTTTGGATGGTTTTTGGGCTGTTGCTTCTGGAAACCCAGAAGCCAACTTTTGGGTCAGCAGAGGGCAGGCGGGTGGGTCTAATGATATTCCAGCTGCCTTCACCACAATAAGTCAAGAGACTTGGGGAGGTGGGAAAGATGACATCCCATGGAACTGCCCTTTGCTGACCCAAAAGCTGACTTTAGACTCTTGCCCTTAGTGGTTCCTTTAGGGGGAGGTGTGCTGGTCCTTAAGCATGATAATCCAGTGTTAAAATTACTGTAGGGTGGGAGTGTCATTGTGGTCTGGGTTATGATCCAATTACTGTCCTGATCAGAAAATGGGGGAAAACAACACTTGGAACAAAATCTGATAGGTTATTGAGGATCTCTCTCTCTCTCTCTCTCTCTCTCTTTCTCTCTCTTGGTTATCAGGTACTATCCAATAATAGTTGCACTCATAATCCCCACTTCATATGGTATGATCTCAAAGCAAATTTCTTCACAGTCGGTTACTGGAGTTGATGATGAGGCTCAAATGTGCCCAATTCTCACTCTACTGTCAAAAGGTCTTGTAATTCAACTCCTTCAAACGAAACACCAATCTTTTTACCAACTTCAAAGGATTGTCTAGAACCCATTCTGATACATCGTTTGGTTCGACGTTGTTTAGATATTGCTGGTTTATTACGACTTCTTGAGGTGTATAATTGGACTAGGGTTCATGTGTGGTGCCTCTCTTCACCGTTTTGAGGAGGTAAAGAAGGCTTCTTTCTAACTTGCCATCTGTTTAAGGGAGTTTTTGTGAAGGTTCTCTTCAACATGTGTAGAGGAACTGAACTCTTCTATGATCGAGAATGAATCCCCTGCATGCGCACGCATGTAGGGGGAGAGGGGGGTTTGAGTAAATTGTTTTCTTGATGCCATACTAGTGTTTATTACCACCTAATCTAAATAAATTTTGGATCGTTTGATAATGTTTTTGTTCCCAATTGCTGCCATTTATGAGATGAATAAGGTATTTGAAGAAGCAAAAGGGACAGGTGTCGGCCTCTGCGTGTGCATGCACAAACGTGTTATAGGCCTGCCTTTTTTGCTTCCATAAATACACTCTTCACCTTACAAATGGCAGTAAATGGGATTGCCTTTTGATACGTATGTGCAGAGGATCCATTCTCCAATGATCTTGGCCTGCATCAATGCATCCAATGAATTCCCCAACTAATCCAATAGCTGCATTCACCAAATATATCCTAGTTGACTAGTTCTCATTTCTTCTTCTTCTTCTTCTTTTTTATTTTTTATTTATTTATTTATTTATTTATATGTATATATTTCTCCATCTGGATGAATTAATTCTTGGTAGGGATTCATCCATCATATATTGCTAGAGATCATATATTCTGAAAGTTTAACTAATCCTTTATTATTCTTTGATTATATGGATGCCATTAGAGGCAGAGTAGGACATCAGTTGGATCATCCTGTGTGCCATATGTTCCCCAACAATCAAAGTCCAGAAGTAAACTCAACTTTGGTATAGGCTTCCACAGTTTCATTTCTCAAAAAAAGTTTAGTAATATTTTTTATGTTTCTCCCATACGTGCTTGGAAAACACTATTGGATTGGGTCCCAGAAAAGGAGAACCTAAGAATCGATAGCTCTGTGAGAACCAAACTCATCATAACCCTTTGAAATTGTACATATCCAGAATGATTAAAGTGGCATGTGGGGTTCTCACAGGACTGGATTATTTTTCTTCTCAAAAGGTCAAACCAACCCACTCAACCACGCATCCTTAAGACAGATCTGAAGGGTTTGCTTAGTGATGAAGGTGATGGTCTTGGTACCGTTTAAATATCTTGCACGCTTTGAGTTTGACAAGTACCTGAAACCTGAAACCTGAAAACTGAAAGCCGTCCTTATAGGCATGCTTTGGTGCTTGAGGAGTTCCATTAAGAAAGCAAGAAACCATTGAAAAGGACTGACTGCCTTGAAGGGCATTAATTCTGTGGAAGGGGGTGGTGAGTGGTGTAACCTAAAGCTTTGAAAGTCTATACATGAAAGCGTGGACTTTTGCAATCATGCATGGTGGTAGTTTTAAATGGACATTTTTAGTTGAATGGTTTGATCATTACTTGTGTTGAACATGGCCATTCCTGCAGCCTTGAAACCTATCCGGTTGGGATGGTTGAATGAAAGTTGGAAGGTGACCATTGCTATCTTTGTTGTGACCTTTTATGGTTTGATGGGTCAGCAACTTTCTTGAGGTGACTCGTATCTTTTCAGTCTAGTTCTACATTTTTCAGTCTGGTTTTTGGTTTTGTAGAAATGAAAACCTAAAACAATGCAAGAAACAAATAAAAATCTCGCATAGATAATTTCACAAGGCAAAATATTTACATGGTTAAGATTGCTTGTGTCTACATTGAGATGAGATCTGCTTCATTACAGTAATATTCAAAAACCTTATTCCAATTTAATGGGTTGACTACATGGAGATTCCAAGAAAGGACGAGTGCAAGGATCCATGCAAAAGGATTGACGAGTTATGACTAATTATAATAAGTGTCAGCTGTCAACCTGACGCACCAATGAGATCTGCTTCATTATCAATGAAAAATAGAGTCATAGCTGCTTGCTTCACACCTCTCTTGGATTGATTACATAGAAGAACCCTCGCTACAAATTTATAATGAAGCAACCCACAAATGCAAGCGAGGACTATAAGACATCGTATCCCTAACAGGTTCAATATCACTGTGTAAGTAGTGTTCATGTGAAATTAAAATATGGTTGCAGAACTAACCATTATTCCTTTGGTTGGATAGGTAAATTGCTTTTTCGTGTGAAAGTCTACTGACTCTGTGTCACAGTTGAAGCTCCCCTTTGATGAGGTCCCATTGGAATAAGGACTCTACTGTCACTTTTTATTAATTTGGGTTCACAACAAGTCGATATCTAAAGATCATTACTCCATGCATATAACTTTTGAATTCCACATCCCATTATGACTAAATGTGCTCTTGAACTTTCAAAAAGCAGTTCTTCTCAAAGCTCTTAGCCTTGACCAAATGTCGGTTAAACTGTACAGATGAGAGACATCAATTGGCTTTTACATTTATTTGCAGGAAACCTCCAGTATCAAAGAGTATTATTTCATTTTCTGAAGATTTCTTGTGGGTCATTGCTATGATTTTGTATTATTGTTTTTGCTTTCCTAAAAATGTGAAGCTTGTCATTCCAAAATATGAGATTCTGTTTTGGGTTAATCAACTAATTTTTCCTACTTCAATTCATCTTGTTACAGCAAACATGTTAGACATTGACAACGCATCAGAACAACGATAACAGGAAAAAAAATAAAAAATCCACAATCAACTGATAAACTAGAGCTTCCACTATTCTGATGAAGAAATTAAAAACCCTCACACACATTCTTACGATATCACTCTCTATATACAGTGTTGAGATGCACTACAATATAGAAAATCCTAATTCCCCGAAAGAATAGTACTTCTTCAATAAACCTCTTTATGAGATCGCTCCCTGTATATAACATAAAGATGCATTATAATATAGAGAAACCCTAATTCTCCAAAAATAAACAATACTTTCTGAATTAGACTGAAATCAGACTTCACTAATAACAAAACATCATGATTAAAACTCTTTTGGAATAAAAGAGTTATGGGAGCCTAAACATATACTTCACTCCAATTACTACAATGTTTTTGTACCCCCCACCCCACCCCACCCCACACACCCCCACAAAAAAAAAATAAAAAAAAAAAAAAAAAAAACCAATGCAATGCCTTTCCATCAATACACCATAATGTAACCATTTAATATATAAATGCTGACTACACCCATTTATTGAAACAACTAAACTGAATTTTTTCAACAAAAATTAATTTAGCACCAGCTTTCGGTGGCGTTGGTAGCAAACCCTTACTGTCTTGAACATATCAATGAACTGGGTAAGCATGGGCTAAAGTCAATCATACCAACAAATGGCCAGCAATTGACATGCATTGCTATCCCACCTATAAAAATGATAACTGAGAGATTTGAAACCATCAATTACATATTGAGAATCCAAAATTGGCAAACCCTTCTTAATCATTTCCCAGTTGATGTAATGCATAAGGCTTTCTAGAAACCTAAGCTATCAATTTTTTATTTATTTTTTCTTTACTTTATTTCTCGATCATGACTATGAAGGTCAAGAATGATTAATCAATTATGATTTCTTTTCAATATCTTTAAATCGGAGATATTTCTTGTTGCAAACCAATAAGAGATCAGAGAATTAGGAGAAGAAAAGAACAGGATATTGAGCTTCATGAAAAAAATTTGGTTGCAATCAAGTATCTGAAACCCGTAGTAACAACCAAGGATATAGAATCCCAGGGGTTGGGGTGAAAAAAATTTACTATCACTCCCCTACACTTGGCCTATATTTACTAAAACTCCCCTACCTTTCACTTTTTTTTTTTTTCTTCTGATACTCTCCTATTTTTGGACTTTTACATCTCTTTCTCCCCTACTCTTTTTAAATAGCCAGATTACCCCTCATTTTTACCTTTAATATTAAACTTTTAATTCAAATTGACTAGTTCAAAACATGCTTTCACTAATCCAAGAAAACAGCCAACTGGTTTGTCCTTCTATTATTACTTGATTCAAGTGTTACTTTGTTGGATGAAACTTGAATTCCACTTTGGTTTCCATATCGTTATTTTTGTATTTTATCTTTTTTAAATTTTCTTTAAATGCATTAGTATTGAGTCACTTAAAGATATTGTTTATTTAGTTATTTATTTTATCTCGTTAATCATCAAGTTTATTGTTTATTTATTATTATTATTATTATTCTTTTGTCTCATCCATCTTCACGAGTTTAGTAATTTGTCTCTTTTTTTTTGTTTTTTTGTTTTTTATCAGTATTGGATTGTTATTGGCCTCGGCTGATACTAACTTGGATGGGTATCGATCTCAATATTATATTCCTCATTAGGATTGCAACATATGATTTTAGGGATTAAAAATTTTTTTCTAGAAGTATTGGATCTGTATCATTCTCAATCAATACCAATACGGATCACTTAATTTAGACGATTCACTACCAACTACCTGAACCATGCCCTTCATTTGTACCGTCTTAATCAATCAATTAAAAAAAAAATTAATTATAGGTGAAAAAGAGGAATAATATAGGTTTAAAAAAAAAAAAAGGAACAAAAAAAAACAAATGTAAAAATCCAAAAGTAAGGGAGTAATTATGTATATATGTATTTTTTTTTTTTCTTCTTAACATCCAAACATAGCTTCTAGGTCGAATGTGAACGGTGACACATAGGATACCTAAAGTGCCGCAAAAAACAAAGTACGACACAACGTCCAACCGCCCTTTTCCTGTCTTTTTTGGCCTTCCTCAATTTCAAATCGGAATGACACGTGGCTAAGAATGAATGAAACAAGACATTGTCAAATTCAGAATTCAGATTCACGGGATGCAGAAAGATTTGAGGAATTAAAATGACCATGTTACCCCTAATTGTGACCTCGTCTGTTTCATATCCTAAGGGAAAACGACAAGGGCTTTTGCCGTAATCTAAATCGTCTACCGTGAAAGTTTTGTCGCGTTAAGGTCGTGTGGGGCCCACATAAATGGTTTATGGGCCAGAAAGAGACATCGCCTCATCTTCTTCGTCTCCAGAAAATTGACAAAACGGCTCATTCACAGGTTAGCCTCAAAAATAGAAGTTATTTCAATTCAATTCTCAACCCCACATGAGGAGTCCCTAGTCACTTCCCCCTCGTGCATTAGTCGTATCAGACCACATTGCTTTGCTCTGGTCAGTTGTTCCTTATGGTTCCCTAACCTTTTGATTTGATGGCTTTGTTTTCTTTGTTTTTAAGTTGTCTATTATTTCTCAGTTCTCTCTTAAGACCCTTTTGAGTTTTGGATCTAATTTTCCTTTCCATTTTCCTGTCAGTTGGTAGAATTAAGAAAAAATATTTTCTATCTCAAAACTGCACCATTGCATAAATCAATGGAAACGCATATAAAAACATCAACAGAACATATATTATTATCTTTCATAAGGGGCACATTAAGCCCTCCTATGTGTCTGGCGCAACCTCCCTCCCCCACTCCTTTCTTAGGAGTGTGGCCTTTGTGTCAGCATAAACGTCGCTTGTCATAGGAAGTGGACGGTCATTTCTCTCTATCTTGTAGCTGGACACATGCACCACTTTTCGACAAAGTTCTTTTTGAAATCTTTCATGTCAAACCTATGAGTAAAGTTTTTTTTTTTTTTTTTTGGGTTTTGGGATTTAAAAACAAAGCTTGATGAGGTTGAATTATGAAGGCAAAAGTGATTGAAGAGATCTTCTTATACCTTGATACCTTAAAAAATGGAAAACACATGCACATGGCATTAAAGACAAGGAGTTTGTAGGGTAGCTATCCTAGATGGGGGTGTGGGGTACTTAGAAGAAATCATCAAGCAAAACCAAACATGCATTTAAGGACTGATGACTGAGGTACATTTAGTTTAGGGGATGGGCAAGACAGAAGTTTTCTCTTTTTTTTCATCTTTTGGTAAGTCAGAGATTTTTTCATTCAATGGGATGACCAAGGAGCATGGAGGGTATTCATGCACTTGCGAGATCTTAAAAGGTGACATTAATTCCTCTCTCTCTTATAATTCATAGTTCAAATATGTACATGGAATCTTCTGTCACATAACTAATTCATTTACTGTAAGTGATAAATAATGAAGCATTATATTTCATTAGGTATATTAATTCCTAGAATAAATCGAATAGAATATTAATAATAAACTGGGATTACAAGGGTGGTGTGAATATTTCCATGGAGATCTTCGGAGTTTCCGGCAGCGGATATTTCAGGGAAGAACCTCTAGTTGTCTTTCTTCTTGAATTCATGTGATATAGAAAGGAGAGAAATTAAAAGAAGAAGATGAAGGCATTTTACTGTGCATGCGAGCCAAAGAAAGTACAGAAGCCATGTTTTTCATCAAAGGGAGTGTTTGGTATTACCTGAAAAAAGTTTTTTTTTTCAATATAATTCCAAACCAGTTTGGCATCTTCTGTTGACATCATATATAAATAGATGGTTACTGATATCTTGTTTCCTCTTACATTAAAAAGTCCCACACCAAAAAGCATGATTTCAGTTTTTATTGTTCTACTTCATAGAAGAAACTTCTCCCCTTGACATAGCTAGTACATCTCTCCATGCAAGCATATATCAGCTTTCGGTCCCAAACATATGATACCCAGATTTCAGAGCCTATCATGTACACATTAGGACCCATCACTATCCAGTCTCCATCTCAGGACTCCTGTATGTAGCTGTCTTTTTGGAATATACAAAAAAAATAAAAAGAAGAAACTATAGAATGGAAGATTTCTCATTACTTTCGAGAAGCTAATCCAATTGTAAGTTCCTTGTCAAAAGATGCAGCAAAGTCTGATTTATCTTCATATAATGTCTCGTTTCCTTCCTCTTTGCAAGAAGAAGTAGCATGGGATGCCTTGGGTAGACCTCGTTTGAGATTTATATACGATAAGATATATTAGGGGTTAGGATTTTCCTACTGATGGAAATGCCGAAGGTGGGAGATCTTATGTTAATTCTGTATTTTATTTTTTCTTTCTTAATATACTTGCTGATCATTTAGAAAAAAAAAAATATATATATATATATATATATAATAATTAAATTAGTACTCTCCTTGATTAATTCTTAATTGGGTATATACGAATTGATCCCAACCTGACCAGATTATGGATTAATTTTTGTCTAAAGATGTTAATTGAACTGAACCCCACTAATTTGGGGTTAGGATGTCTCAAGATAATCAGTACCTATTGTAATCATCCCAGTTCTTGCCTTGATTATTTCCTGTATGGTGTGAATTTTGCTGATGATGGGTCATTGAGCATTTAATCCACAAAGAAGCAATGTACCACAGTTTGTGTGTTAGCACAGTTGACACCATTATGGAAGATTCATGTGGATGTAAAAATACTTGGGTGTGAGTGTATGACATGATATTGTTGTGGAAGCAGTGAATCGGGAACGCACCTCACTCTACTCTCCAAAATTTTAAGGCTCTGTTTGTTTCTAAATAAAATCCATATAAAAGGAAAATCTTCCACTGATACCAATACAAAAGCTTTTGTATTAATCGAAAAAAAAAAAAAGTATTTTATTTAAAACTTTCATTTTACATGGCTTTTACCCTGGAAAAAAAATTGATGTCTTAAAAAAACTTATTTTAAATCCAAACTTGACGAGGCCATGGTTGTTTGAAAGGGATTTTGGTGTACATCCACAATTTTACTAGTTATAAAAATATTAAAATGTTTTCAATTAATGTGAAAAAGTAGATAGAAATTTTTTTATAGAGAAACCAAAAAAATTATTTTCCTACGAAATTAATGATGTTAGTAGACAAGACAACTTTATTTGAGGAAGTAGATTCTCACTACCATGTGAAGGAACCTCGCATTCAAGTTCCATTGCTTTGATTCATGTGGAAGGTTGGTCTGGTCAAATTGACTATTGAATAGGTAGAGATAAGATACCCTAGATTTATACTTGTTCTTTCAAATTTCAACCATAAAAACTGAGACTAACAAAAGCTGTCTCATCAACTAGAAAGAGCAATCCAATACACAAGGCTCCCACTACTACAGGGTCTGAAAAGGGCAAAAACTGTCACATCGAGTATTCTCAAAAATTTATGTAGTCAAATGACAATATATGGATTGATAAAATATATATATATATATATATTTATATATGATATTCTTATAGAAAAACAAGCTTTATCTAGGTAGATCGAACATTTAAAATTTATATAACCATTTTAAGTAAGTAAAAAAAGGTTAAAGAGGGAGTTTGGTGAAGAGGTGGAAGGGTAACATAAATATTTGAAGTGGATATGGATCTATTTTTTTTACTTTTGAGGTCTGTAGTAAAATCAGAGTCATCCCTAAGACAAAACTTAGAGATCCAAAAATGAATGGCGTTGAAACACAGGGCACATGCATGCATAGAAATTAATGGTTGACATGAGAGATCAAATTAATAGCTAGGACGCATGCCTACCAGCTTTCCGGCCTCAGCCATAAGTTGAGCAAATTAAGGAGAAAATAATAGAATCCAACCCTAAATGGGTTATGCATGTGATGGGTTGGCTGACTAATTAAATTGCATACATATATAAATATATATATATATATATATATGTATATACATAGTATAGATATCTCTCCTTTAAAAAGTATGACAGTGTAAGGCGCAGACTAGACTGCATTAATGCTCCATGCTTGACTAACTAAGCTACTAATTATGGGTCCTTATCAAGGAGAAAGAGAGGTTAATTTAAGGTTATGCTAGGATGATTAGAGGAGTATTACTATTATCCTATATTCCTATCTATTATCAGAAAATATTGCAAATGAAATTAACCTAAAGGAGACTATGGAGATGCAAGAATGACTCAAGGGGTTGTTTCTTCTGTTTGAGCCCCTCAATGGCCTCCGCATAAAAAAATCATATCTTAAGGTTCATGGAATCAACGAATTTGGATGTTCTTAAGTTATGGTGAAGAGAAATTCTTTGATCACAGGGTTTCAAAAGATGCATGTGGAGGATATCAGGAGGATATTTTGAGGAAGATACTAAAATTCTATAAGAGTTTGTGAACCTTAGGATGATGTGGTGATAATCAAACCTTCTCACATGGTGGAAGAAAACTTCCCCCTTTCATGAAAATATATGTTGGGCAACTTGTAGAGAAAACAAATTGAGACTTTGGAAGCACCTCATGAATTATTGTTGGTTTTACCTAGGTTGGGCATGAATTTGCCAAGTGATAAGCACTAGAGTCTTTACCCACAAAAAGAGCCTTGAATAAGTTTAACAGATACCCCTGCGCACATCTAAAGTCTTGTAGTGAATTCTCATTCACCATGGGCATAGGAAAACTTGGTCCATAAATATTAGATAAAAGCAGTAGGCTGGTTAGCCTTTGGGATATAAACGGAGAAATTTTGTAGTAAATAAATTAGTATCCGAATTCATATCAATTATTATATCTGTTATTCGAATCTAATCCGATATTTGGAAAATATTTTAAGCATTTGAATTCGCATCTACAAGAGCTAGGCTATCTAAATTTGAATATGATATATTTGATTAATTTATTTAAAAATTTGCTAAAGATGAAAATATAAATATACAACATATAACACGTACAAATCCGAATTCTTAAATAATTTGAATATCCAAATTTTCTTGTATAAATAAAGATTTTGAATATGTGTTCCATTATCATTCGAATATCAAAAGGTATCTGAATCCATGTCAGATATCCAAATTTTCTTATATAATAAAGATTTAGTTCCTTAGTAAAATCAAGAGGGTTAGGATTTTCTTTTCCCCTTTTGCTCCTATGTAGTTTTCCAGTTGTCTTGGGACCTACCTCCATCTAAGGGGTAGCCCTTTTGTATTTGTGTATTGTTTTCCCTTTTTTACAATAAATTTGATTTTTACAAAAAATCATAACTAAATAAATTGGGTATTTTGTTGTAATAATATTAGGCGTGCTATCTGAAAATAAGAACCAAACAGTATTTAGTTAAGCTATGAAAATTAGAAAAGTGGAGTGACAATTATGGTTTGAGACATTTAATGATAAAATTAATCACAACCAACAAAAGCCTCTGAACAGATATCTTCGGAGATCATGACAATCCAGGAAGACAGGAGAAACCCAAAAGTTCTCAATAAATGATTAGGGGCGTGTGGGCCTGTGGGCCTGTGGGCCTGTGGAGAATTTGCCAATATTTTGGTAAAGAAATGGTTTTGGAAAAATTACCATTAGAAGAAATGCTTTTGGCAAAGTTGATTTTGATAAATTAGAGAGCAAAATTCCAATTCTCATATAAAGATAAGAGAATTTTCTAAGTAACCATGAAAACGGTATCTTCTCTTTGCTCTATGATATCAGCATCTTGAGAGTTCCAGAAATGGATTTTTTTTAAGAAGGTGGAAGGTTTAAGCAAAGGATCAGAGTCACCTCATCTTTAATTTGGATATTCTTGGCCTTTCATTTCAGGGAAAGAATTTATAGAATATCATTTCTCTTTTTTCATTTCTTTTAGCTGTAGCTGATGTGATACTGATGGTGTGGCCATTCCTTAATTAAGGTTTTTTTTTTTTTCTTTGGTGTGTGTGTGTGATCATGGGTTTCAATGATTATTCTCCTCCTCCTCCTCCTCCTTCATCATGATCATGGGAGATATATGTGTGACCTTAAGGGGGAACCCCAATTCTATTAACTGTGAATGCTTATAGCAAGGAGTAGAGCTCTTGCTTGCCTAATGGGTAGAAGTAGGTCTTGCATGAAAGCTCACTGCAATTGTTAGCAGGATCCATATTTGAAATGGATTAATTTGGGCTCATAGATCTTCTTAGTGGCACCCATGAATGGTGGGTCCCTACCTGCTTGGATGGATGGTCATGATATATATGCATCATGAAGAATTTTTGTGTAATGATAGAAGGTGATATTTTCAAAAATTACAAGACAAATCTTAATCATCCATGTTTACATTTTCTTAATCTAAATCTTATGTTCTCACTCAGAGTTAGGAGAGTGCACAATGCACACTAATATCATGAGTATTGACACTCATGTATGGATACACATAAGATGTATGTCAATATAAAAAAGGATATTTCAATAAATTAGATTCTGAAATTTGACATATGACTAATCAAGATCACGTTATCTCTATCAAATTGTTGGAATAGACATATTATACCTTAATTCATCTATATAGTAACAAATCTTAGTTTTTTTTTTTTTTTTGATAAATATAAATCTTGGTTTACTGCCTCAGAAAAATGAAAAATAACAAAAAATCTCTTCTATCGTGTGTGTTTGGGTTTTACTAATTACAAAAGATATTTTTTTTTTTGGGGGGGGGGGGGGTGTGGGTTTTAAAATTTATCATAGTTTTTTAGGATTTTATTTTACTTCTTGCTTTATTAAGAACCCCTGACAGTCTTTTTTTGGATAAATTGGGTAAAATCCACTGACAGTCAATATATAGACTATAGTACATTTTTTTTAAAATTCATTCTCTCTCTCTCAAATTTATCTGAAGTCTGAACTAAAACAGCTGCTTTTCTCTCTGGTCAGTCGTCCCTAAACATTCCAAGCATTTAATATCTCGTCCTTTCCCCCCTCGTCCGCTACAGAAAGCCATGAGGATGGGTTGTGACTTGACACTCCCTAGGCCCCACCCACTCATTCACTCAATCATACTGCACCACTCTCTCTCTCTCTCTCTCTCTCTCTCTCTCTCTCTCTCTCTCTCTCTCTCTCTCTCTCTCTCTAAACCCACTATACTATGAGCCAGGCAATCCATAAAAAACCGCTTTTGGCCTCACCATAATTCATAAAACCACTCTCCAGCACTCCCCACCATCTTCCTCCTCACTCCGGGTTTCTGCCGACCCGATCGATCAATCCCATCTATCATCTTTGTTATCACTCTAACATCTACTCCCCACACCTTATTATACTCTCCCAAAACCCTATAAATCTAACCTATACCCCAAAATTCTCTCTCTCTCTCTCTCTCTCTACTGCAGAAAAGCTTGTGTCTATTCCCGTCTTCTGTCTTTCTTGTCACTCTTTTTTTCTTCTTTCTCCTCACTTCAGCTTTTGGATCTTTATAATTTTCTTTCTTTATTTTTATTTATTTTTTCTGGACAATCCATCCACAAGGCTCTGGCGATCTGCTGTTCTCCAAAACAAAAAATGTCACTCGACGTCTCATCTGAAAACGTTTGTTACGTCCACTGCAACTACTGCAACACCATTTTAGCGGTATAACACTAACCATTTAAGACTTTTCTCTCTTCACCTTAAAACCCTTTTATCAATATTCATAACTTTTTAACTCAAATTCTAGATTAAAACTCTCTTTCTCAATCAAACCAACTCTAATTTTGATTACAGGGATATTAGATCCTTTTATGGATCAAATTTCCACAGTTTGGGGGGGAGGAAGTCATAGCCAGGTCTAGGGTTTCCTTTATAAGTCTCATTAAGCTTTAAACCCATTTTAATTTGTTGAGTTAAAAGAAAAGTTCAGGCTCTGGTCCCTATTTTCAAAACCTAAGAGCTAGCTTGATCACTGATCTGATCATGATGGTGTTCTGCATGTGGATCACTAAAACAAATCCTGGCTTATTCAGAATGTGAAAGTAGTGTGGCTATATATGGTTAGGGCTAGGGGTAGGGCTAGTTCTTAGGGTTTCTCAGAGGAGAGCTTTTCAACTCACAAGACTTTGCTAGGTCTCTCATATCTGAAGCTTCTTCTCTACACCTAAGGAAGTGCATAAGAAAATAAATTTAAATATTTTTCTTGCTTTTATTCCTATAGAATTTAGTGAAGCTTAATCATATTTATGATTGCATACTACTCTTGCTTGTTAATAACAAACACTAGGTGTTGATATTCCTGGTGGTGTTTTGTGCCGGCGGCGTGTATCATATGTGGTTGGAGAGAAACCTTAGGACTAAGTCAAGGACTCATCGACAGATATGGGATTGTATTGGCAATGAGATTTGGGGCAGAGTTGGTGTTGATATTCCTTCTGTTCCATGTAGGAATAGTCTAATTGTTTCTAGTTGGAGCGTTCCAGTCTCCTTCCTTCCTGTAATTCCCCGTCGCGAGGCTGTCTAATTTGGGCAGGCCTTCTTTCTTCTTCTCCTTTTTCCCCTCTGGGTGTTCTTGTATTTTTTGCGCTTTGTTGAATATATTTTCATTCACCTTGAAGAACAAAAAAAAAAAAAAAAAGGAAGGAACATTGCACACTTCCATTCATGAATTTACTCTCATATGAGTCATTAGTATATGGAAGGATTGCCTCCACCCACCACCCTGGCCTACTCACAACTGCACCATTGAAGCTTCATAAGATTTCATCTTTCTTTTATATTTTTGGGTTTTTCTGGTATATGGGTTCTCATGTTCAAACATAGTTTGGACCATATTTTTTAAGGAAATTTGGGT
This sequence comes from Macadamia integrifolia, assembly GCF_013358625.1. Lineage (NCBI taxonomy): Eukaryota > Viridiplantae > Streptophyta > Magnoliopsida > Proteales > Proteaceae > Macadamia > Macadamia integrifolia. The sequence goes on along the minus strand of NC_056564.1, from coordinate 13,396,627 downwards.
AATAGCTGTGAGAAATATCAAGTAGATTCATCAGAGCACAAGGCCTAGCCTTTTCTTTCTTTTTCGAATCGTTTCAATATAACAAGCCTCTTTAACAAACCCTTTGAAAGCTTTCCTTATTTATCTCTTTTATTTCTTTTCGAAAACCAAGGACTACTGTGATTTTCAGACTGCAAGAAGTCCTGCAGGAAATCTCCTTTATTTCATCTCTCCCCACAAGAGCTGTGATAATGGCTTCAGTGGTTTCCGTTCCAGTCACGTCCTTATCGACTCTCTCTCTCTTTCCCCACTAGGGTTCAGTTTTTCTCTTTCTCTAGCCCTTTCTTTTTTTTTCTTTTTTTTTTTTAAATCCCTCCTCTTGCTCTTGCTCTTATTCTTGCTTTTGGTGTCAGTCAGAAATGAGAAAAGTCAGGTGCGCACCGAAAGGAAAGAGAAATGGCGATGATGTGAGACTGTAGACTATTGAGAATCTATCAGAAGAGGAGAGTCTTTATAGTTATGTGAGACCTTAGATAGCGAGCTTCAATTCCTCACACTCAAAACACTTCTTCTTCTTCTTCTTCTTCTCTTTCATACTAGACTATTGAGAAAAGTCACGCTCTCTCTCTCTCTCTCTCTCTCTCTCTCTCTCTTGGATTGAACAAATGGAACTTTGAATGAAAGTGTAAACATCTCCAACACCTGTTATTCTATGAACACCCCCTCCTCCCCCCAACCATTTTTGAGAGCTCGTTACTGGGTGCAGTTCCATGCACATTGTGCTTCATGGTTCTCACGAAAAAGAAAACTTTTATTCATTATTTAAAGGGAAAAAATAAATAAATAAATAAGGAATAAACAAAAGGTTATATTTTTCTTCTTTCATTCTTCTACTTAATTTGGTTTCAATTTTTTTACTTATTTGCAGGTTAGTGTTCCAACCAGCAGTTTATATAATCTGGTGACGGTGAGATGTGGGCATTGCGCTAATTTGTTGTCTGTGAACATGGGAGCTTTGCTGCAGACAGTCCCTCCTCAAGATCTTCAGGTATGTCATTTCCATTTTAAAATTTTTAAAAAGGGGTCCTTTTTTTTTTTCTGAACTTTTGGTTTGAAAGAAAAATAAAAATATATAAATTCATGTGATAGAACGCAGAGAGAAAGAGCTAGATTTTTTTTTTTTTTTTTTTTTTCATCTAAAATGGAAGAAAATTCTGTCATCTTGATTTATTAGGTTTTCTCTTCCCTTCTTCTTCTTAGATTTTGTTTAACAAATAAAATGTTTTTCACTATTTACAAGGTTTATCCGTTTTTTAATCTTTACGTGGGAAATACAAATATTAACATTATTTAAAAAAATATATAGTTAGGGGTATTAATTTGATGATGAGTAACTCCTTGGTTGAGAAAAGTTTCAGAATCACAGTGTGAATTCTGAAGATTCTAGTAAGGACGGTGGATCTTCTTCCAAAGGCATGGTTTCTACACCGGACTCTGCAGAGAGTGTACAATCTGAACAATCTCAACTTCTCCCTATTCGCCGTAAGCTCTCTCTCTCTCTCTCTCTCTCTCTCTCTCTCTCTCTCTCTCTCTCTCTCTCTCAACTTGAGTTTTGGATCCAGGACCATGAAATCAAAATATTAAATCATTAAAATAAGTCTATTAAGTTTTATAAATTAAATAAGGGTGTACAACATTAGGAGGAAAAATCTCTGCTTGGAAGAGCCAGAGATAGGAAGGAAAGTATGGTCTGGTGCAGCGGATCACAGAAAATAGAATTAACTCTCTACCCCATTTAATACAAAGTGTTCGAAATACCCTTAGAATGATGATTGCTATCTCTAACTCCCTTCTGTGTACTTTGACACAGATCATGAAACCCTTTTCACATAACATTATCACTAATCTTCTTCTTCTTCTTCTCCTTCTCCCTTTTTTTTTTTTTTTTTTTTTTTTTGGGGGGGTGGTGGGGGAGAGGGTTTTTAGCAAGTGGCATAGGACTATAGGAGAGAAAAACAATATCATAGGTAGAAGAGAAGCAAAGTTGTTTCATATAAGCGGAGAGAGATGGACACAAAAGTGCTAATGTATCCTACTCTAGTGGCCCAGAGAACCTTTTTCCTTTTTTATTCATTTTTATTTTAAGAGGGGCCAGGCAACCTAGTGTGTATACAGTTTTTTGGCATTACATCAAAGATATTGATAAATATGTAAAATATAAATATATATATATATATATATATTAATTTGAAAATACTTGAAAACTTAACCATTGTCAAATTGGAGGTAAAGCACCTTATTACCTTGCCAAATCCACCACAAACAGTTTTTTACTGGAAAGCCTTTGATCCTTAGGAAGTGATCGACCTCTCTAGTTTTAGAAATGTCAATGGAACTTCAAAAATAACCAAAGATCAAATGAACATTGTAGAGATGGAGTTTCTGCTTTATGTGCAGATGTTCCATATCATCAAAGCTATCCCTTTAAACCAGAAAATAATGAGAAAAGAGGTCATGGGATAGTTGAGGCTCATCGACTGACACATATACATTCATATGACTATACACATCTATAATATGCACACAAACTATTATGTTCCTTGTTGCTGCCAAAAAACCCCGCGAGTTGGTCCTGCACAAGCACAGACGGCGGAGGCCCGGAGCTTTGTCCGGGTTAGTCCTCCGACACTCAAGTTAGGGTTGGCCGCACAGTTTTCAGTAAGGGAGTAATGGTGAGGGTCTGAGAGCTTCCTCTAGCGCCATCCGCCGTCTGTGCTTGTGCAGGACCAACTCGCAGGGTTTTTCGGCAGCAACATTCCTCTATTGATTCAAACAGTCTCTACACTTAAACTTCAAATTATTTATTAAAAAAAATAAAAATTTGTGGTACTTGCGTTTTAATTACCAAGAGTGCTAATTTCTTGCCATCTTGAATTAAACAGCTCCAGAGAAAAGGCAACGAGTTCCATCTGCATACAACAGATTTATTAAGTGAGTTTAATCTAATTTTAACATTATTTCTTCAATTATTCACTGAATGATCTCATAAATTGGGTGAGTTGGCAATGAATTAGGTATATATTCCCAGTTTAGAGTAACTTATTATTTTGGTTTTTCTTTTCACAGGGAAGAGATCCAAAGGATTAAGGCTAGTAATCCTGACATTAGCCACAGAGAAGCTTTTAGCACTGCAGCAAAAAATGTGAGTTTCTACTTCTTCTTGTGATGGCAACCGCTTTATTGAGGAAAGGGAAGAGTTATAAGTCTTCCTCCTCCCCTCTCTCTCTCTCTCTCTTCTTGAAAACCAATGCATCAAAGGACTGCTAGACCTTAGACTCCAATGCATAAGCTCTTGAATGAAATATATAAGTATCTGGCCATTCTTACATGGTCTACCGGATGTAGACGATGATAAGATAAAGTGTTTTATCGGTTTCAGTCTTTGAGAACTCCTCAAATATTAGAATGAAGAATGAAGAAAGTTAGAAAAGGCAAACAAAGTAGAAAAAAGAGAAGGGAATTTACTACCTAGAAGGCCTGAAAATGGAAGATAGTTGGAAGAACAAGTTTCAATGAAACCATAGAGTTCTATTAGGATGATAGTTCCCAAAGATGGAATAGCTAAAAAACCCATGCTTGGACTGTTCTTGCATTTAGGAACTATAAGGCTTAGTCAAATGACATGGTTCAGGGACCTTGTACTCATTCTAATTGGAGTATTACTTCAACCATAATTGGAGAACTTCATGAAGCCTCTTCATTCTTGCATCTTTTTCCCCACAAATTGTTACATACCATGACAAAAAAATATGGAAAATAATTTTTTTGAATTCATGCTAGCTTCTTGAAGAGTGAGTTTATTGATCCAGCCCATGATTATGATGACATCATTGAAAGCTTAAAAAATAGTGCTCCCATTAAATCCAACTTAGATTTTTATACTCCTTGCCATTTCAAACTTACAGTTTACACAATGATATTGTGTATCTGACCTTGTTAATAAGAGTAGCTGTATATTAAACCTTTGAATGAAACTCTCTTATCTAGAAATTAGCCAAGTTTTTAACCTTAACCACCTCTACAGTTAATCACCCTGAACATGTCCTTATTTGATTTCTCTTATTTTTTTTATTTTTTCCTGTTCTTTGTTGCTAAAAGATCCAATGTTAAAATAACCAGCCCCACACCATGGAGAGAGGAACTCCACATTCGGCATTGCCATCAGCAGGGACCTCAAACCGCACTTACGGAAAACAAAATCTATGCCTAGACATAGAGTCTACAGCTAACTCCTCCTGATTATGCCATCTATTAAAATACTACCCTCCATATTTATATCCATTATTTCATTCTCATGCGCTGCTTTTATGATAATATTTTCCTTTCATATGGATTTTAAGACAATAACCTTCTTAAAATTGTATCTAGCTTCTTAAATTCTCTGCCATGGTAGAGTCAAGATTTATTTGGACCCCTACTAGAAAACTGTGAAGAGTGAAATTATATTTGACATATAATTTAAGAACTTTACTGAATCAAAATTTCCCTAAAGGACTTCGTTTCATTTTTGGAATGCAAATAAACTTGTTAATGTTTATTAAGTTATGATTGAAGAGGGGTTTTGAAACCATGATCATTCAGAAATGTAATATTTCATCCAAGCCTATTTATTTAATTACACTAATCTAAATGAACTTATTACCCCAAAAAAAAAAATTTAAATGAACTTTACTTCTCAATAATATCATCGGAACCACCATTAAGATTGATTTTTAATTCTAGTCTGGTGCAATATTAGCTGATTCTATTGTTTTCTTAAAATTCTGGTTTGTAAATTGGTAGATATATGAGTGTTTTGTGAACTATTTATTTTGAATTTTGAAATATTTATAGTTCTGAAAGGGTTGCTTAAATTTTATTACTGTTTTGGCAGTGGGCTCATTTCCCTCATATTCACTTTGGGCTAACCCTTGATGGAAGCAAGCAAATAAAAATTGATGAAGCATTTGGAGGCAGCGAGTTAAGGAACTAAAGAGGCTAAATTTTTCTGTTAAGAAAAATTATCTTGTAAGTGTGCTAGTGTTTTAGTATATCCCTACTAAACTTGGACGGCGAAAATGAGGATTATCAAGCATCCTAATCCCCATGGGTGGGAAATGCTGAACCTCCTAAGATTTTTATTGCTTGCATCATAATAATTCTTGTCTAATACCATTAAGGGATTGCGTTCATTATCCCCCTACCCCCACCCCTCTTCTTCCTTTGTGATGGCATATTATTGAGCTAGAAAAGTATTCTCTCTAGTCATTTCCACATTAACATATTTTTAATAAATAGCTGTGTTAGAACAGCTAAGCAAAGCACAAGGGATCGAATATGGGTCCATATATGGACGGACGTGTGAATACTAATTGATGCATGAACACATGAAGCTTGTACAGTACATTAAACCCATAAAAAGAAAGAGTTTTTATCAAACTACAATCCACAAAGAAATGGTTTTTGTCTTTTATATTTGATTTTCAATATGATACCTATAGGAAGTTTCAGTATTTCCTCAAGAACTCATGTGATGGCTATTAATGGGTTGGCCTAACTTACAGTATTAAAGGGTTGTGGTCCTGTGTATGTTGTATAAAGTATATCATTCGTACGAGGCCCATATCATCATTAGAATGGATCCCACATTCCAATATAGTTAATGATATTTTATTAAAAAAAAAAAAAAAAAAGGTTAATGATTATTCAACTAAGTGGGGTTGTGGGGAAAGGCTGCTTACATAATTATGATCCTCCCTAGACCCCTCAGTTAAATGAAAATTTGGTTTCAAAATCATAGAATTATTGTTCTTGTACTATATTTTTTTATAAAATTGGCCAATATATTGGGATGGTCCTCCTACTAGAGATGGTTTTAAGGGAGTGGGGCATTGCACTGTGGACTTCTTGCTTATCATGTGTCCCTCTCAGTTCTTCTTCCCCTTTTAATGTGTTGGACGGAAAATATTAAAATCTCAAACCTCTCAGTGTAAATACATACCTGAAGAGTAGCAGCTTTTGAGTTTCACCCGTCAACTTCAGTGGCTTAGGTCTGAATGTCCCGTGCAGTGTCTAGAAAATTGGTAACCCATATGGCACATACAGAGAGAGAGAGAGAGAGAGAGAGAGAGAGAGAGATGAAGTGGCCTAACGATCTTACTAGCAGTGAAGAGAAAGGATAAGAATGGCAAACCCTAGAAGGAGCATAGACATAGCAAAGTAAGTAGTGGAAGACCCAAGAACAAGACCATCCAGGGAAGGAACTTGCAATTACACAGAAGGTCTACAGTTAGTTACTTCATCAGGTAAGCATCAATGTCATAGAGTGATTATCTTTTTGTCTGAAAGATTGTCAATGGACCTCTCTAACCTGTGAAAAAGCTAACTAGCTATCTAGGTGCCCCAGTACTGTTGGACTGACTGGAATCTTTTTTACTTGATAGGTCTTGGTATATATGAGTTTCAATATTAGATTCCAATGGTGTCCATTCATTGAGAGAGAGAGAGGGCTGGTTGGAGGTTAGCTGTCTGTCTCTCTTTTTTCTCAAAGTTTCAAAAGTGTCAATGTTGGTTGGTAGGGAGGAATAGAGAAAGAGGGGAATGAGGATTCTTTTGAGATTAGGGACTTTGAAAACTAACGGAAAGAGAGGTGGTCAGAGGCTCAAGACTACAGAATCTGATACGTCAAATCTATGTACTAATAAAACGTCTTATAAAGTCAATAGTGTTGTTAGGTTTCTATTTGGTCACCCAAAAGCTCAACTGTCATTTCATTGTTCCTCCTAGAATCTAGAGAGAGAGAGAGAGAGAGAGTGAGTAGGGAAACCAACCAACCAACCAAAAAACAGGCTAACCTTTTCGCAGGACGCAACATCACAAAACATGTCTCTGCTATCTCTCTTTTCTCCAATCTGATTGTCTTTGTCCATCTGGTTGGCTGTCTGCTTCTCTCTGTCGTATTAAGATTCTCTACTATCACCCTAACTCCTAGCTGTATCTGGTGAGCATGAGACCCCAAATCTTATCCAAACCAGGTCTCAACCCTGTCACTTTCCCAGTATATTGAAAAAATTAAAAAGAGAATTAAAAATCTTAAAAACAAAAAATAACAAAAAAAAACACATACCTTATCAGTACCATCCCATCAATCTTATACCGAAAGAGATTTAATATGAATTGATACTTTGATATAGTCTTTTGGGGTTTCTTCACCTTATATAGAGTTGAGTTCTCCTAAAATCGGTATAAATTGGCATCAAAATAACTAATACCCTAGAACAAGCGGAACAAGTTAAGAAAAGTTACTTGATGTGAAGTAGCCACTATAAACTATTGATATGCATCAAATACCTTGTTGGATCTTGTATAAATCTCCTAAAAATTTGAGGTTTTTTCACCATTTGGAGGCCAGATATTGGATGATTGGACCAAAATGACCTCATCTGAACAATAGAGTGAGAACAAAGAACAATACAAAGAAAAAGAAAAGATTATGACCTTTACAAATTTCAAAATAAAACGTAATTAAATCGAATCCTATTACAAAACAAAATGTAAGGAAGCTTAATTTGTTTCTTATTAATAGTGGCAAAATAAGAATTTTATGTAGTATTAAAGATGATCGGGCTGAGTCAGGTTACAACGAATAGGTTCAAGCCAGGCATAAAAACATGTCGATTCGATCGAACGTCCAACGGGCTAGCTACTTGCACCGTGAATGCCTATTTAATAAATGTGTCAGGCTCAAACCCGACACATTTATTAATCGAACCGGTCCAAGTCAAGACGTAACGTGTCATACTCGATTGGGCCTACCGATGCGAGCTTAGAATTGACACCCCTAGATAGATGACTGAGAATCCATGTAATAAACAATCCCACATTTATATAGTCAAGTTTTAACTTGGAAAAAGGATTAGAAATTTTTAAAAGATGAATTTTAAATTACATAAATATCATTTCTCTATAATGATATGTAATTACAATTTTTTTTTTCCTTTTTATCTTTTTTTTCGTCCAAGAGACCCCACATAATAAAAAAGGAGAGAGAATATTAATGTGAAACCCACACAGTCAAGATGTAAAATCACATGAAAAAATATCCCCACAAAATTAAAGAAATATACTTGTTGATCCAAGGCTTACCCTATGGGTGGCACTTCTCTTTTAAAAGAGTATTTGAGGAACTTGGTCAATGGATCCAGTTCTCTTGACGGCACAGAAGTCATAGAACTATTAATTTCTTTCCTATTTTCTAAGAAGGTTGTGGCCCTCTTAAAGCCCATTCTGATCCCTTTGTGGGTCTCCAGGTCAGGAGCAGGAGTTCCCAATTTGTATCAGTGATATATACAGATATCGATACCGACGCCTCAATACATGTATGGAATACGTATAACAATCCTGAATACTTTGTGCAACTTGCTGAAAAGAGCATCAAGAATTCACAGTATAAAAATATTTTGAATCATTTGCCATTTTAAATGTAGGTATTCAAATGTAGTGGGATCCAAACATCCACCGAAATATTCAGGTGCTCAAGCTCATAACCTCATTCATCATCTTCCATTGATAAATTATCTCAGCCGATACTAGAGAAGGATTATTAAAGATTTCCAACAGGACCAACACAGATTACAAAATTCAATAAAATTGGGAGGAGAATATATAGAGGACAACTGAGAGATAACTGACTACCTTCACATATCTATACGTATTTCTCCCTCCCTATGTTACACAACGAAGTGCACAAAGCTTGATGACCATCACTGCTCAACCTGAAACCTAGAAAGTAACTATGACCGACTGCAAAACATTCATTGGTATCACTACAAGGGCTTTAACCAAAAATTTAAAACATTATAAGCTCAATTTGGAAAAGACCAAGTACACGCCACCAGACTTCCAGGTCTGGGAGAGGCAAATTTACTTTTAGTACCAAGAAATCCGAGGGGCATCAGGCACAGCCACCAAGTTGCTCATCTTGCACTTGAGAATCAAGATAATCAGGCTGTGCTGCTCCCAAATCACTAATACATCCAGATTAGTGAATGGAGAACCCAAGGTCTACTTTTTATGATTCTTACCTCGTCTTGGTTTGATATATCTCCGATTAGACTTATCACCAGTTCCCAGTGAGAAGCTTCCTCCAGCAGCAGCAGCAAAATCGAAATTACCAGACCCCTGAAATGGAGACAAGTTCTGTGGAGCAACTAGATTCTGTTGGGCACCAAACTGGAAGGGAGATCCTGAAGGAGCAGAATTAAACATGAAACCAGATGATGGGGTAGTAGCTGGCTGGCCAAATGTCGGAGCAGTAGGTGTAGATGCTTGAATTGTGTCCTCTGCCATGCTATCTTCCATGCTCATCTGGTCATTAGTGGGAGATGATGAAAATGTGATGCTTGGATTTGGTGCACCAAATACAGGTTGTGATGAGACGAGAGAAGCTGAAGAGGGGGCTGCAGTAGCTGTTGTGAATGAGAAAAATGGCCCTGATGAGGCAGCAATACCTGAGACAAATGCCATTGGTGGTGCACTACCAGTAGCAGCACCAGCAGTGGAGGATCCTCCAAATGAAAACCCTGACGCCAAGGTTGATGCACTAGCACCACCAGCAGTCGAGGATACACCAAAAGAAAGCCCTGTTGCTGGGGATGATGCACTACTATTAGCAGCACCTGCAGTTGACGAACCTCCAAATGAAAACCCTGTTGTTGGAGATGATGCAGTGGTAAATGTCGGGCTGAACATCGATGATGCCGGCTGCGAACTGGAACTAAATAAATTGACAGTACCACTTGCAGAACTAAAAGGATTAGACCCAGTAGAGAACATAGTTGAAGAATTCTGTCCAAAGCCAGAACCGGAACTAAACTGTTTAGAAGAAGGGATTGAAGAACCAAACAGAGAACTACCAGTGCTGAAAGTAGAAGATGAACTCAGGCCAAAAGTGGGAGATGGGGTGGATGAACCTAGCTGGCTTGAAATGCTCTGAGTAAAGGGCGAATTAGCAGTCCCAGAAGCTGTCTGAGAACCAAACGCAGGTCCAGTGCCAGCACCAAAAGAATTAGAACTCAGATTATTGGCAGATGAAGAGGAATTTATATTACTTGTGGGGGCTACACTGGAGAACCCAAAGATGCCGCTGCCTGTGCTTGTAAGTGGAGAAGATGTCGCACCAAAAGAAAAGGGGTTTAGATTGCCAAAGGGGGGATCTGTCTTGGACTTCTGTTCCACATCTGTTGACTCTGCACTGGAAGCTATTGATGGCTGTGACATAGAGCTTGATGGAGCGACTGCCGCAGTAGTACTGGATCCAAACTGGAAAATGGGTGCTGAAGAAAATGCAGTGGTTGCAGTTGTGGCAGGCAGGCTGCTCATGGTGGCGACAGCAGTGGTGGTAGGGCAACTGGTGAAAATCACATTTGCAGAACCAGTGGAAACTGGCAATGAAGGAGGGGCAGGGACCGAGAATAACGAAGGAGATGGTGCGATTGAACCATTGCTTAGATTAGAATTGCTAAAAGAGAATATGGTTGAAGTGGCCGATGTGGATACACTTGAAAAAGCGGCATTTTCATGTTTTCCAAATAAATCTCCGGTCTTCAGAGCATTTTCTCCGCCACCTTTATCTGACTCCACAGCTTTGGTCATAGTTTCTGTTTCTGAATCAATAATTGTAGCAGGGCTGTGAAAGGGCAGGGAAGAGAAAGTTAAGAAAGGTATGCTAAAGTACTGCAACCACTAATGGACAATATTGCCTCAAAACTTCAAAAGAACTGTTCTTTTTCATTGACTAGAGAATAACTACGACATTTAAACAAGCAATTATTAAGTTTTCCACAAATAAGTTATATGCCTGACCAACCAGGGTAACATACAAGTCTGATTACTCTCCCAAAGTACTAATAATAATTCTAAGCATATTCAAGAATTTTATGATTTTGGCTTGTCCAACAAAAACCAAGCCTAACAGCAGGTTGAATCACCGTAAGTTTGAACCCAAAAGAACTGCCTATTGAATTTTTATGGGAACTCCACAACCATAATTGAGAATGATTTGCTTTCCCCCTCAAATATCAAAATATATGGGAATAAGAAGGCATTTTTGATGTAGTTGGGCGATGGATTTAGAAGGGGTCTCTTTGATTTGGGGTTCTTTATTTACTTTCCTTCATTGGTTAGAAATAAGAGTGGCAGTCTTTTATTTAGATTTGATTTTTATTTTAGTTGCTATACAGGCTAGTTTCCATTTTTACTTGGTTACTAATTTATGCTTTGATTTTCGTTTTTATAGCCTTGTAATACACTAGTGAAACTCAGCTTTTTTTGAAGATTTGAAGTTTGGAAAAATTAATTGTTGCTTGGCTGAATATGGACTGCCGTGACCTCCATCTCTCTCTTTTCTGATCTGTCTCTTATATTTCATCTCCTTTTTTCCCTCTCTTCTTTTCTTTCTTTTCATTCTTTTCATTCTTTTCATTCTTCTTCTTGCTGGTTCTCTCTCCCAGCCCCTGTTCAGGGCAGCAGTTGCAGCACCTTAGAAATCAATAGATCTTCTTCACCTCATCTTCTTTCTTCACCAACTTTTGGGGGTTAGTTCACCATTGAAGGGCGACCCTAACCCTTGAATCTCAGGCGAGAAAATGACTCCTGCTGTGAGAAACAACAACCTGCAACTCAGGTTACCTAAAGCTACCGCCCAGATTTGATTGCAGAGGGTACTGCTCTTCTTTGTTTGCTGTTTCAAAGTATTTTCTTGTTGGAACCAAGAGACCATAGGGTATCTAAGCTTCGCCCAAGATTTGGGGCTGAATCGATGACCCTGGAAGGAGCTCTCACCACCGCCAGTTTTCCCCTCTTGTCGCTGGTTCTGAAATCTATCGTGAGTGTTGAAGGTTGAAGAAGATGATTCTTTAAATTTACAAGTAAAGACAATTACTTATATTTACTAGAAAGCCTCCCTGTCCTGAAAATTGTGTTCTATTATTTCCTCCCTTAATTTAGCAATTGCAGAATACCCCCCTCTTCTAATTTCCTATCTTAGTTGTCCCTGTCACTTGTTATAATATCAGCAATGCACATGGTTGTTTCTAAAATTACAAAAATGCCACTCAACCAGTAAATTGAGATATTTTGTCATTATTGTGGGCCCCAAGCGATCCGATTCCAGCTTTTGGAACCCAGCTCCACATCAATTTTTGAATGAGATTTCAATTTCACAACTAAAAGCTTGTGTCTAGAACACAGAGGGGGGTGGGAAACAACCAGGATTTCAAGCATCAAGATGCTGAGGAACATCATTCAAGTTGTCAAAGGAAAAGAGAAAGAAATTAGCACAACAGGTTTCTTGTGAAGTGGTAAATAGTTTCTGCGAGTGAAGACTGACCTGCTCGATGCCTCTAGCTTCAAGACTGTCTGAGCACCGGATTTCACGCTCGATTCACTGAAACTGGAAGTTGAGGAAAATGTAAAAGGAGGAGCACTGTCAATACTCTTAGACCCAAAGTTGAACACCGGAACAGTTGTCTCCTTCACTGGAACTACATTACTAAACAATGGTGGCGACTGACTCAGAGTAGCTGGCTGAGCAACTGTGATTGAGGGGAATGTCACAGGAACGGCAAAACCAGGGTTATTTTCATTGACCTTGGGACCGTCAGAAGCTCCTGTATCACTGGATTTGTTCAATGTCAAACTTGCAGGACTTTTGATTTCAGAAACTGGAGGCTTCTCCACGGTAACTGTTTCAGTAGCAACAGCTTTGCTCTTCTCCACAGCTGAATCCTCCAGGATTTCATTGATGCCAGCTGTATGTACATCTTTGGTACTATAACAATCATCATCGAGTTCCAGAAAATCCTTCAAAATAAGGGAAAGAAAAATCAAGACAAAAATGCTGCGAGCACATATAAAGTGAACAGAAATGGACCAAATCTAGGTTCACTAGAGAATATAGCAATCCAGTCTCTGTTCCATCCACCAATGATGTGCATACAAAAGATTAAAGCATATGGAGTTCCAAGGTACCAGCTAGGAATAGAAGTGTTTCCAAGATGGTCAGGATCATCATATGAAGCCTGGTCCTCGGGAATATGTCCTCATCAAATATTTAGCATTTGGTGGCAATTCAAAGTTGGGCTAATCAAAGAATGGATAAAGAAACAACAGAAGACAGCTTCTAGAAGACCTAGTAAACCAGGTATAATTCTTGGCTATCTTGGAATAACTACAAGAATTAGAGAAATCACAAACCTCATCTACGCTCATCTGGAACGCTCTTTTCCTCTGTGGAGGGGTCACAACAGAGTTGGAAATTGCCGAATCTGCAGTCCTAAAACTAAGGACAGCATCTTTTTTCACAGTAGATCTTTCAGCACCGTTAGACTCAGGAGCAAATTTGTATCCAGAACCAGCAATCCTCAACGGAACATTTTCTTCAACCTTGTCTAGCTTTTGAGAGGCAAAATCTTGAGTAACACGTGAAGATGTACCACCAACACCATTCAAAGAACCACTATTCTGTACATTATTCAGCATTTTTGGTGAATCCACTTCCTCCACGCTTCGAAGAGCTTGTCCACGTAACATACTAACTGACAGTTTTGCAGGTGATTTCTCTCTAGCAATATCTAGCTTGAGCTCAGCTGATTTCTCTTTTGGAGAAGGCACCAGTTTATCAAGCTGCTGCAAGATTTTTCGGGCCATCTCACTCGACTGAGAAGGAACAGAAGCAAAACTTGTGCCAGGGGCACAATTATCTCCATCTTCTGCTAGTCTCATCTTTGGGATGTTATAATTGGATTGTTCCAGCAGAAGTGGCTTCTGAGTCAAAGAAACAGAACCTTGAGCGACATCAGAACCGAAAGCAGTTCCGGGAGTAGGAATTGGAGTCTCAGGAACCAGTAAGCCACTACTTTTAGAAGACATTAGATTCGTCTTCTGACGAATCCTGCGTATGGGACCAACAGATCCAATATCATTATCCAAAACTGAACTCCTTCGCTTCGAGACCTGGAAATCATATTGGAATGATACCAATAATCAGATCATAAAGGTGAATTATTAGAATATGGTACTAAGGCTTTTTAGTGGGCTTCAAACAATTTAACCACCTGTTTTCCAGTAGAAAGTGTGTTGTTCTCCAAAATCCACGAAGAGGTTGATTGGCCAGCATACCCATCCTCCATGGTCCCAATACCCTGGGAAATGAGCAACATAAGATTTCGCATCCTATCTGATGGGCACAGATAAAGAGAGAGGGGATATCATATATATATATATATATATATATATACCTTGCCAGCCGAATGAATTCTGGAATATGGTGTACGAACCATACCGTATATGGCAGATCTCCCCTGGGATCTTGGGGTCTGATAACCATTTTCAGAAACCCCAGAGACACCAGCAAAGCGAACTGATGATCTTGGTACAAGTGAAAGACCAGATGATTTCCTTGGAAATGGCACATTACTCACCAAAGGTAACTCTTCTCTGAGCACCTGACTGCGCAAACCCAATGTTGATGGTGACACTTTTGAAGGTATATTACCCATGTAGGCTTTTGCAAGTTCTGCTGGTGAAGCAATCTCTTTTGCAAGGACCTAAAGGACCATATAAGCAAATGGGAGATTAGTACCTTACATGTGAACTTTCAGACAAGAACCACGTACAAACCACCATCAAGCATTCGCAACTACATTAAACGGATAGAGGAAAAGAACTGAATCTGTTTTCCTACTCTTGAATTAGCAGCAGGGACTGAAGCCTCTCCCAGCAATCTTCGGGTATCCAATACATTTTCTTGCTCTGAAACATTTGCAAGTTCCAATTTGTGATTATCAGCTAGCAGCTGTGATGTACTAGGTTCAGATCTTTTGTTCTTATCCTCAGCAGGTGTATCAACAGCTCTCGAACGGATTAGTTTTATTATATGGTCAATCTCAGCTCTGCACACAATCGAAATCCATCACAAACAGATTCTAGAAGTGTTCACAGTAAAATGAATAGTATTTTAAGAATACACGCAAGTACCCTCAAAAAAAAAAAAACAAAAACAAAAAAAAATGCTCAAGGATTAGGTATCCCAAGCAATCAATATATCTACAAGTGTCTGTAGCTTCTTCAGGATTCCCATCCTAAGCTGGACATTTGTCAGTAGGTTGAAAAAACATAACAGATTACTCCACGGATAGGTATCTCAAACAACCCAGACATCTGTAGATTAGACTGTAATCAAATAATCAGTGCAGATATCAGTCTAAAAGATCTCCAAAGTACGAGATCCAGATCTGAGATCCCACTGCAAACATGACATGTAGACACAAACAAGTGTATGTAGCTTCCTCAGGATTCTGGGCATTTATCAGGGGGAAAAAAGGCTTTCAAACAATTAAAGAGGGTAGTCAATCAATTCTATTTCAGAAAGGATCTGCAGCCTCTAGAGTTCCTAGAAGTGCCTTGGATATTAATTAAGTTGTGGACATTGTTTTTCGTAAGTGCTTGCTGCTTTTTTTACTTGTGCAAAACATCAATAAAATGAAGCTTTTCCCCAAGCTTTCTGCTGTTGCTGTGAACCTCTTTTTATCATTGAAGTTTTCATCCAACCACCACCAGATCACTCACATATCTTGCTCCCACCAATAAAATAACTCACATATATTGCACTCACCAACCTTGATAGTCACCCTGATGCAGTTAAGATCGTCCAATTGGGCCGTGGAATTCTTTACTTTGGCCCATGGTTGGATTCTGTGGATCTTGGGCTTCTTATTTTTGAGTCTATTGATGCAACGGGCCTCTTATACAAGCCTATGTAATGAAATATGAAAATCCAGATATGTGATCAAATTTGAGATATAGGATGTTATACCCACAGTGCATGTGGTGCATATGTGATGTTGTTAGTGTTGTCAACATAGTGCAGGCAGCAAAGCAGCAGTACAGGTGACAGCTGTAAGTGCAGAGTGTACATGCAATGTACTAGTGTGGCAGAGTATCTACAATGATGTTCAGTGACCAGAGGTGTTCTAGCAGAGCTGACAATGACAGACAGCTTCTTGACAGTGCAGATAGTACAGAAGCAGTAAGTTCAGGACATGTAACAAAATGACAGTGATTCAGAGGTTTCAGAACTTATATGACTAAGTTACAGTGTACAGCTAGCAGTTGTGGCCAAATACTGCAATTGCAACTTCTGGACATGTGGCAGACATGTGCACACAGGTGATGTGGCAATGTAGGGAGTGAACTGGTGATGGCAAAACCAGTAGCACAATATTCATAAGTGATGTGGCAGAGACCATGAGTGCCATACAATGAGTGGATAGGATAGACAGCATGTTTGAGGGGCTGGAATGGCCACACAGTGATTTGGCAGTGGTGTGACAGTTTGGTAGGATATTGAGGTATCCGGGCCTATGTGGGCAGCATAGGGCACCAAATTACATGCTTGTGCAAGGTTTGGCATAAGGTGGAAGCAACGTGTGAAGGCCCAGTTCAATAAAAATGAAGAAATCAAAGGCTCATGCAGAGGCAGCATGTTTGTGTGCATTTTTGGAAATTCAAATCGCCAAATGGGAAGGAGTCATACACATGAAATTGTAGTCCTTCGAGTAGTGAGTCCAGCGCAACTAGAAACGTGTCGATCTGATATCGGAGTGAAAAGATCCCATAATCTTCAGGCCAATGCATAGGCTGAAAAAGTAGTGTTCTACAAATGAGTCAGGTTCAAGCCCATTTTTGGGATCCGTGCAATGCACCTGGGTTGATGGTGTCTTCATGAAAAATGTAGCTCTTCTAGTCTTCTGTACGTAGAAAAAAGAATCGGGTCAATCGGTGTTCGGACAAGGAAGATATGGCCATTTTCTTATATTATCGCGTTGAAATAAGGCCAACCAGACTCAAACCGGCGAACCGATTGAGAAATTTATCAAGTTGGACGTTTTTGGAAGTGAACCAACAAGCCGATTGCGATTTTTGAGTTAATTTTGACGGGTTCGATTTATCTATCTTTAAGTCGAGTTTTGAGCACTTTCCAAGGAAAATTAGAGGAAGATTATTTCTAGCAAAGTTGTAGATCTTTGAGTCTACTTTTTGATGAAACAAGAATCAGACAAATCGGAGTTATATAGAAGTTATGCCCCCCTCTGCAGCAATGAAGAAAGGTCAATCTACTAGACTGATTTTCGGTTCAATCTGGCTGTTGGACCAAGCTCGGGTTTGGGTAATTTGTTGGGGAGTTCAAGTGAAATTAAGGGATTTTTGCCACTAACTCTTCCAAGAACAAATTAGGAGAAAATGCCCTAGAAGAGAGAGGAACAAAGCAAGAGGAAGACCGTTGAGTGCCTTCCCAAGCCCAATTTTGAAGAAAAAACTTAAAGAAAGGCTTCAGCAATGAATGTGAAGAATTGATTTTTCTTCCACCACCATCCTTAGGATGTTAGAAGCCCCATTGAAGTTTATAGTGTGTGGTGTAAGCTCCATTGAAGATTTGAGAAGTTTCTCTTCGCAAAAAATAAGGGAAGAAGAAGAAAGCAAGAAAGAAGCAAGAGGAAGAAGGAGCGCTCCCACGCTCAATTTGTGAATAAATCCCTCCAAAGAAGAATTGAATGCATTGAGTGTTGTTATATCACTTCTATCTACCGTCGTACGTGTAAATGAAAGTGCATGGAAGATTGGAGAGGGTTATTGAAGTTTATTGAAGCCAAGTGAGCTCATGTGAGCGGGAAAAGAAAAAGAAGAAGGCAAAGATTGAGATCAACTACACTCGAAGGTTCAAGATTCTCCATCAAAAAGGGAAAGTTGAAGATTCCATTGTGCATCTGGGAATCTCTGACAAGCTCTCCATCCCTTTATTGTCAAGGGCAGTACTCTCTACACATCAAGTCTCATTTTGTATGACCACCTAGGTTGTTACTGTAGGATAACCTAAGGCATTGATTGTAAGGAGAGTGACTTGTATTCATATCTTTCATCATATACATTATAAGGGGGTGAAACCCTAGCTGAGTGCTATCTCAAGTTGAAACAGGTGTCATAGCACCTAGATTACCAATGTAATCAAAAGCTAGTAGAATATTGAACAAAATACGAAACCTAGAAAGGGTATTGCTCCATGAAGTAGGCAGTAAGCCAAACCACGTATATCTTTTGTACTATGTATGAAAATGTGTATTGGAGTGCATGGAATTGTATGCTTGCAGGATGGGTGTGGTTGTCTGGTAGATCTAGCCACTGAGTGGTTGCATGGTGGACCATCATACCACTGTGTATTTGACATTGACAATTGTAGATATGCATTAAATGTTTTGTGCATGTGTGTGAGAGTGTTGTTCATTAAAAAAAAAAAAAAAACTTGAATGTCAATCAACGACGACTTGCATTATTTATCACTATCATGATAAAATCTCATTTCCGTAAACACTTGCCTGGTAAATGTCTTCTGCTTCAGAATGTGCTCAAGTTCATCAATCCCATTATTTTCAGAATGATTACTCAGGTTATCATTTCCATTGACAACTGGTTTGTCTATCCCAAAAGGATTCTGCCACTGAAAGTTATATCATAGAACAAACAATTTCAGGTACAGAAACTACTGGTAAATAGTTCATAAAAAAATAGGATCAATATTATCAGGATGAAAAGGAGATAGATGATTACAAAATGCTGAAAATTAACAACTGAGAATGAGTATAACTTCAAGTTTCTGGTAAATTAAGGAAACAAATGCAAACTCGAGGGGATAAAGAACCCATTAATTCACATACCCAACAAGTCAGGGTTTCAGAATTTTGGACGGAATAAAATCTATACAGCAAATATGTGGGAATTGATGAACAGCAATCACCTGATACCTTATGTGCTCGTAGAGGAATGTAGATCATGTATTTGATCAGAAATCAGGCTACAAGGCATCAAGAACCCCATTGTGGTCATAAATTTCCAGGTCAACAAGTTTGTGAAGCTGTGACTTTGGTACATCTGTAAAGTTTATTTGTTCAGCTTCACAATGAACCAAAGATCATGAAAGTAGAGGCATGTGCCCAAGTCATAGCAAAATTGGATAAGATGTGCACATAGATTATCGGTTCTCTATGTTTAGAAGAGTTGTTTGATATCATACTGCGTATGATGATCAACATTCCCTAGTCTCATCAATCAAAATTATACATCAAAATAATCTGTGCAATAGGGTCACGGAAACCATAAAACCTACTAAAGCATCACATTAGTATCAGAGCTCAAGGACTTCATTTCGCTGTCTAACATGATTAAGGGAGACAAATTTTTTGGCAGATCTCCTTTTAACATTAATGTGTGAAGGAGGCACTACACTACTGCTCAGATATCAGATGAACATGCAAAGGGGACCTACAAACAATTTTCAAGTGTTATGAACAATCTCGAGTTCATTCGATCTATTCCAGTTCATCTTAACAGTTCTTTTTTTCCTTGTTTGGGCACGGCATTCTCTCAAATCCATCTGCAATTTGGTTCAATGTACCAATCATCTTGAGGAGGAGAACTGCATCCCACCTTAGCAGCATGACTTGGAAGGCCCTTATGTCCTACATTTGAGTTCTCTCTTGGTTTGGGTTGGGTTCAATCATCTTTCCAATAGTTTTGCCGACAATGTAGGATTTTTGTTCTCCCTTAACTCTTCATATATAGATCACGGGTTTTTAGTAAGAGATATAGTCCTACATAACCAACTACATTAAAAAAATACACCATGAGACCACGTCCTATATAAGCTAGTCTATTCATCCATGTTTAATGCAGCAAGGTAAAAGATCCAGGAAAACGTTGGCGTAAAACCCAAAATGATAGAAAACCCACACATTCTCTCAATGATGATAAAAGCAACACTGCTCACCATTACATGCTTTGTTTTACCTTATCCAAGGCACACCAAATGACTTATATACATACTCCATCCTATTCTCGAAATCTGGGGCCATGTGACTACCATTAAAGTACAAGCCTTTACACAATTGCCCAAGTAAAGGAAAACTACATCTCCCCAGAGTAAACAGTAAACACATATTGATTTCCATCACTCCAACTGTATCACAGTTTGTGCTCAGAAGTCTCTCCCAAAGATTCATAAAATGTTTGAAAAGTTTGATCCCACAATAAATGGTGACTCCAAATATAGTCCTTAAATGTTCTCTCTCTCATTCTAGTATGTTTATAAATACATCTTTCCGCCAACCCCAAACCCAAAATCTGATAATGGTAATGATGACCACCAACCTTAAATTTAGCCTCACTTAGATGCGTACAACTTTCTTAACATCCCACTTAGCATTACTATAACTTTCTAAATTTTTCATCCCTAGCCTTTTGCAATGCTTATTACTATAACTTTCTAAATTTTTCATCCCTAGCCTTTTGCAATGCTTAGAGCAAGGCTTGACAATCTGATTTATGCCTGAACTCCACGCTAATTTTGCCCCCTCTCCCCACTCTTAATTACTCTTCTATATATTCTCTAGAATGAACTCTTTTCCGACTCTTTTAATTTAATCAGCCATCTCATTCTACATAAAACCTGTGTCTCCTTCCAAAATTCATTTACAAAAACTTTTTTTCTAAGTTCCCAAATTTATTTCTTTCTTGGCCTATATTTTCTTTCCTTCTGTTCCATTGATACAAATTTCTGAAATTACTAAGCTACATGTGGTCACTTTTCTTAGGAATACTTCCAATTTTGCCCCGTCTAAAATGCAAGAGCTACTGAAAAATCTGTGCCTATTTCTCATAATTTGAGTGGCCTCTGCCATGTTTACATACATATAAATCCTACTATGAAACCCCTGCTGTGAGTATAATTCAGAGAATTGGTTACAGTATAAAAGATAATCATGTAAAGTAACAGCATTTTTTATGTTAGCCGTCTCTCGCTTGTTTGGTATTAGTATACTGATACTGGATATCTGAATCATGTTTGATTTGGTACAATTAGCTCCCTAGGGATTCATAATTAAAAATGAGAACTTCAGCAAGTCAAATTTACAACTCGTATTAGTCTATTTGAAAGATGTTCAAATAAATAAGGGTAGCATGACTTCAGCATTGACGCTAAAGAATCCTAAGGTGACTCCAATCTTGGAGGGTAACACCCAAGTCATTAAGCTACAAATTTGGTCCAGCAGAAGGTTCACCAACAATACCATGATGAAGGTGGATATTTTATCCATCTTGAATGAGAAGGTAGAAGTAAAGAATTATTGCAGATACATTTAAACCTAAAACAGCATAAAGTTACTTCATCAATGAAAACTAAGGGTTTTTTACATAAATACAATCAAGCATCATGAATGAGCTACACTAACTACACAATAAAAACGGAACATTCTGACTTACAGCATGAACTGTTTCTGAAGGTTCATTTCTCGGTTCACGGTCTGCCTCTGCTAAAATAATTCCCAAGGAACAACATTAAATTAGGAAGATTCAAACATTCATACTTACAATTTAAATAAATGAAGAAATAAGAAGATAAAGAGAAAAAATTTAAACAAGACCCACCAAAAAAAGTAAATCAAGCACATTTAAATTTAAAAAAAAAAATATATATATATATATATATATACACACACAACAAAATCAGCCTTATCCCAGCTCAATGGGATCAGTAAATGAATCCTAGCCCTCCAATCAACTCTATTCGACATCATACTTGATACAAGGCCTAACCTATGCATGTCTTTCCTCACCACTTCTACAAAGGTCATTTTAGGTCTACCCCTAGGTCTTTTAGATCCTTCAATCTAAATCAAATCACTCCTCCACATTGGAGCATCCAAAGACCTCCGTTGAACATGGTCATGCCACCTCAAACAACTTTCCCGTAGATTATTAGGTAACGGAGCTACTCCCTATTGTAGAACTAGGATTGACAAGTCAAACTAATCCCAATGCTAGAGGATACTATCAAAGAACAACAAATCAAGGCACCAAGGTAGTTCCAAAAAGTAAGAACAATGGAAGAGATCAGTCCTAAGACAGGGCTATCGATTCAAGATTTTAGGGTTTCTGAGATCAGGATATAATCAGATAAGAAAGGACATCTTAGGTACTGAAATAGGGTCATAAACAACACAGAAAATATGTCTGAATATCAAAGCAAAAAGAAACAACCTAAGCCATTGTATCGATTTCAGATTCAGGTCTGAAAAACAGGGTAAAATCACTACAGGACAAAATTTGGTTGATTTTGAATAACTCAAAATCAGATGGTCAGATGGGGATGGGGATGGGGCTAAGGTCGAGTCTCAGTCTAGATGGGGGACAGCTTCAATCCAAATTAGGGCCTATTCTGATGGCCCGGTTGTTCTACAGAGATATGGATGGGGAGAAAGAAACTGGGGAAAATCTGGGCAGAATTTAACAAGTAACAAACTGATCGATTACCTGGAGATCTGAGATTAAGTTTGATGCCTTTGGTTGCTTGAATAATAATAAGAGAATAAGATAAACTAAGAGAGAGGACCTCTCGGGCTTCACACCGCATAGAGTCACTGGATCAAACACCAGCCTACAGCCTTGATCAGACACAATACTAGTTCTCAGCAGAGAAAACAACAGTAGCAGTCTAGCAGCCATTAATTGAATTGTTCAAAATTGTGGCTCTAATGGGAGCCTTGCCTTGTATATATAGTGATAATGGGGGAGGGAAAACAGCTTAGCAATTGGAATGTTTCAAAATAGGAAACCTCCCAATCGATTCTCTCTAGTACATAAGTTTCTAAAAACAAGATAGAATATAACTAATACTCTTTTTTTTTTTTTTTTGGTAAGAGAATCTAACAAATACTTGTCTCCTAAGAAACCAAACAAAGAATAACATCACTTAAATTGGACCAGGCTGGTTCAACTAATGAACCGAACCACTAAACCAAATAAAAAGTAAAACAAAACACAAAAGACCAAATCATGGGCTAACTAAGCTGCCCTCTTCTTCCTCCTTGAATATGTCTTCAATTCTGCATCACTTCCAAACCAGCTCTAATATGATCATTTTTTTATATCCTTCCTAGTTTTATCACTCATCCATCTCAACATCCTCATCTCCGCTACACTAACTTTATCTACAAGATATTTCTTATAAATATATGATTGGGGAAAAAAATAAAGGAACTTACTACTAGGAATTACTGCATTGGATTTAAAAACATGTGTTACAACTTACAAGCACAATCTCAAGGTACTTACTACTAGTAGTAAAACTTATTTTCAAAATTTTAAAATGTACCAAAAGTGGCAACTGTTTGCCTTCAGAAATAAAATGTTTCAATTATGTTTTAGGGGGAAGGGGGGTGGGAGGGGGAGAGCATAAATGCTCAATTCAAATGTTAATAGTGGCATACTACATTCTTAGTTTAGTTTTTTCACTCCCTTTTTCTTGTTGAGTGAGTCTGAGAGCAGCTTCAATTTTCCAACCCAGTTTTGGGGTATTAACGTTCACAGAACATTTAAGAAAGCTCCTTCACTGGCATAGTTTGATTGAAAGAATAATAACTTATAACCATAAACTCTACGGGTTAGTAGTAAGAACACTGAGTAAAACCTAAAAACAAATGGATTATTTTTCTCCTAAAGCAAGGGCAAAGGCAGCGCTCCCTAAGGGCCCCTAAGAAGTGCATTCTTTCTTACTATAAGTATTTTCTCCAACTTCTAGAATCCAATTACGGAAAATTCAGCCAATTTCAAAGTAAACACTTGTTCTCATCGTGTCAGTGAACTCATCAATCACACTTGTTCTCATCGTGTCAGTGAACTCATCAATCTCCAACAATATCCGAATTAAAAAGGAAAACTTTTTAATTGTAACAGTCGAGATCATTAATGATATATCTACAGAATGCCCTAGGAAGCATCGTCTAAGACATGTCCTAATCAATGTCCCTAATACCCCAACCAAAAGAAACCCTAGAAACCCCCCCCCTCTTCAAAAAAATAAAAACGAACATGAAGTGGAGAGAAGTTCATTTTCCCCAATAACAAGAAATAAACCCCTAAAAATGAAACGGACGAGATCAAGTTAAATGCATAAGAAAGAGAACAAACCTGGAACCGCCTCTGGAGCTGGAAGCCTCTTGCGGAACACGGAAGAGAAAAATTTCTGTGCACTTCTGGTGATGACTCTAGAGGCAGGATCCACAATCTTGGAAAGCCATCCATTGTTGCTCCCTACTTCCACAGGATTCCTGAGTGCAGTCACTGGTCGATCATATGGCGTCGCCTTTCGAAACGGCTTTTTTCGAAATTTTCCACCTGCTCCTCCTTCGTAACCCCCAGCCGCCGCGGTCGACATGAAAGAAAGCTCAACCTTCCAAGCTCGAACACACAGATGAAGAAGAAACAGAAAGAGAACTAGCGAGGGAGCACCGTTCTAGGGTTTCTTTTGCGGCCGCAGAGAAACAAAACGCAGAACATACGGTCTCCCCAAACAGCATTATAGACCAGAGGGAGAAATGACAGACTCGTATTTCCATAATCAAATGAACGTGGTATGTGGTTATCTACCACAATAAATAAATCGATTCCAATCAAACGATGGATAAGGACACCGCACGCGATGAAAGCCGTTACAAGCAGGCCAATGAAGCTGAAGCACGTTTTTTATTCATGCGGGCGGGCTTCGGGTAGCCAAACAAGGCGGGCTTGTGGGGGAAACGAATTTGCTTCGCGGCCACTTTCAAAAATCGGATTTGGATTGAAATTGACCGAACTAATCCAATCGATTCTGGCTTAGTCTAATCGATTTCGGCCGGTTTGAATCTGAATCGGAGCTGAGAGTAGTGACGCGGCCACATGCCCTCCACGTCACTTATTTGAGAAGATAAGGAGAATCAATTCACTAGCCTCTCAACATTCTCAAGATAAGACTGTATAATTCTCATCTTCGGATCTCACATATGTGGGAACCTTACTTTAGATACACCCTTTTTTATCTAAAGAATGACGTTAAGATTCGTAAAATATAAAAATGACTCGACTACCGTATAGTGAAGACTGATAGAACTATTAGTCTATGTCCTAGTTTAGGACGGTTTTAAGCATCCCCAGTCTAGACGGTTTTAAGCATCCCAACACTGTGTATAATACATGAAATAAAAAAACCTAAATAAAAAACTTAGGTTTAGAGTACAAATCTAACAGATGGCTACAGGAACATAAAATAATATGCATTACTTAAAATAAAGGGATAAATATATAAACCACATATCGTAGTGATTGGTTACAGGATAAGGGTAATTACACGATAATTTAAATAAATAAAATAAAACGTGACAATAATATGGGAAAAATATTGCTACATTGCACATGGGTAGTTTCCCTATCGCCTGGGGGGAATAAAAAAAGGTTTTCCTATTACATGTATTTTTTTTTTTTCACTTATTTGAAAATATAGACTCAACATGGATGATACCTCTTTTATAATACATATTGGTGTGGCGTGCAAGTTCATCCACACATTGGGAGCATGGGGAACCACCCTCTCCCATATATTGTATAAAGAAAAAAAAAAAGTTGTAACCTCTCATTTTTGCCCTTTTAGTATAATATTTTTTCTCCTTTAGGATAAATTACGTGATTTCTCATTAAGAAAAACAAAAACAACTTTCAATTTTTTTTTAAACCCTTTCCGCGTCTACATTGAATATTACATTAAATAAACATATTTTGGAAAAAAAAACAAAAATTATAATAATGTTATAACTTCTTAGTCCACAATTTTGGTGACAACAAGTTGTTTCCCTATTGTACATATGGATAAAGGCTAGGCATGCTAACGATGCACCCAGCTCTGTGTTTGTCTCTCTCCTTCCCCCTTAAAAAAGTTTCCCCAAGCTCCTTCCATCCTAGTCCCCATTGATTGAGTCACTAGCTCCATAAAAGCTAGTGTCATGCCCAACATCTGCCCTACATATATGGGTCTCAAATCACTGTCTAGTCGCACAGTTTTTGCACAAGTGTGGGGTACTAATGAGAGTGCATAAATAAGTGAATACATAGATGGGAATTTATATTTCACATGAGGTGAGGTGGTAATTTTGTGAGCTCATTTGTCTGAACACTGAGGCTATACAACTATGCAACATTCTTTTTCCCATATATATAACAAGAGAAAGACGTATACCATATAAATCCTTATTTAATAGAAAGACGTGTACCATGTAAATCCTAATTTAACGCACGAGTTCATGAAATATTAAAGGGACTCTTATGAATGCAAATAAAAATAATAATAAGAAAAATAAGAAAAGTTGATAAAATAACAAAGAAACATGTACTTAGATAATGAAATCATGAATTCGAGAAAAAACTCTAATTTGTTGATAATGCCATTTTCTAACTGTAAAACCCGCATAAGATAATGAATAATAGTCCATGACCAAACGATGGATAGTTTTTTCGGTAAACGAACCAATGATGCATAGGATTATTAAAAGTGCATATTTGCGTGTGAAAAAAATATCTATAGTCAAAAAAATAAAAATAAAATGAAATCTACGTGGATAAATCATACACAAATACATTAATGCAAGCAATAAGGCATAAACAATATACATGCATGAGATCATAAATTATTGATAGCACCAACAAAATCAACCCCCCTATAAAGATATTTGCACAAATATATATAACAAGACCATCGCATACAACATGAAGCACATGAAAACATCAATAACATGGAACTTATCATGGTTATAACAAAAGGAAGCATGCAAAACCTCTCTCTAACACCCCCCCCCACCCCCCAAAAAAAACTTGAATTTGAAAAATTAAAATTATATTTTAAAAATATCATGAATAAATATCATAAGAAATCTAAATAGTTTATACACAACCATATTAGGTAATAATTGCAAATTTTCCCTTTTAGTTTTGAATATTTTAATGTTTTTGCTTTCTTTACCTTCCCTTACAACAAATCGGAGTCCACTCAATTTTGAGCATGTGAGAGAGTGATAGAGAATTGAAGATATGAAACAAAATTTCTAATAAAGTTAACATATGAATGATAAAAGAATGATCCTTGGGTCGCATGGTTGGTGCAAGGGCCAATGAGGAGGTGCATATGGGCATCAACATGGTTTTTTTTTTTTTTACACAATGGTGGGGGCATCACTTCATCACCCTCTATGTATAGGAGTAGAGGTCCACTTATTAAGCAGCCGAGATATTGAACAAAGAATATGCGATTAGGGAACGTTATTTTGCCCTATGAACAATTTCAATAAGAAAAATCGTATAATTGTAAGATTTCAAATTAAGTGGGTTAGCATAATCCAATATTTGTTTTTAAAATCTGTTTAGTAGTGTTGACTATAGATGGAGTAAGCATAAATAATCCAATAATGGTAAGTGATCTCTATGGAGATATTGGATTCTATTAGCATACCTTAATGGTATGAAATATATATTACTATGTGTGAACCTAATGTATTAATTTTTTAATGGGGAGAAAACCCTAATTTATTTGCAGGGTTGGCCCCTACCCTCGTCCATGTATAAAATTATCACTGACTCATCAAGTGAGGCTAATAACCTAAAGCAAAAGGGAAAAATGGTAGATCAAATCAACATTGATCGTGTTGTACAAGGAGCATACGATAAGACATCGAGGAGTTGTAATTATTCAGCCATGGATTCAGGTATGCCTAAAACCTGACTATGTATTCGTTGTTGCATGCTTATCTGATATCCGTGTGATGTATTGCAAATATATTTTTTATCAATGGCATCAGAGCGGTTCATGGAAACGATAGGTTATAATTTTCTATAAATTTTTTTATTGTCTGTTACGGTAGCTAAAATCATGGCTAGTGATTTTAGCTAGTTGTTTGTATTCACACATTTTTTTTTTGTTCAACCCAGTCTGTTTGCATGATCTATCTTCATTTCTCCCTAAACCATATCGATTTTTTTTTTTTGTTTCCTTCGTCACTGCCAACCGTTCAACTTTTTTGGTGTTTTGGCATAGTCAAATTGATGCCTCTGTGAGCGGTGGTGATCTTCTGAAAGATCTTCACTTGATTATTGGCCTCGTGTTTTTTCAGCGTCTAACACCGGGAGTATGGTTGTTAAATTCAATTGGTCACTTGTTGGGATTTTGAGGTATCCGACAGTATAGATCGATCGTTGTTTGCGGTGAAGGTCATTCGGTATAAAATTTTAAGTTTTATTCATTCCTGGGCTCGGTTTGGGATGAAGGAAGGGGAATATTTCACTCCCGATTAGCTAACCATATAAACGGTTTTTTTAAGTTGAATCCCGTTTGGGAAAATGGTGAAAAACATATTTTGTTGGAGTTTGACAACAGTATTTAAAAAAAAATATATATATATATATCGATTTTGGGTGAAAAGTTGAAATCATCATTTTCAATGGAGACTTATGATGTCAATGGTCTTCGGAATCCGCTGCTCTTGCAACGTTGGATGCCGAACTTGTTTTTGATGTTCATTTTTTTGGGTTTTGATCGTTGTGATTCAATCTTGTGTTCGCCAAGGTTCAAAGTTTGAAGGCTGGTGAAGATTGATCACCTTGGGCGGTGATGGGCCATTGAATTAAACTTGTAAATTTTGTCGAACTCGCAATGGGATTACCCAAATCTTGACTTTGGTTTTTTTTTTTTGGTTTTTTTTTTTTTTAATGTTCATGGCCAGCAGCCTTTGTCAATGACACTAAGAACGACAATAATCCTGAAACCATTAATTTTATTTACTTCTTCTGACTGTGTTTTTTCCTTATCATATAAACTCCGTCGGCTATTTTGGTTTCAAGAGGAACAGAGAAGGGGAGTAGGGTTGCGTGATTGATGATGATAGACCCAAACTTTGGTCTATCAACTTTTAAGTTGAAAAGTTTGAAAAATCTAATGGGCTCAACCCACCACAGACATTTCACATTAATGTGTTATTTTTCTTAAAAAACTTAAGGGCCAAGCCCATATTCATTTAAGTATAATGGGTTCAAGCCCATGAGCATAATGTTAAATAGGTTGAATTGAAATGTATCAAACCGGGGTTGGTAAACCAAATCAAGATTAAGACCACATTTACTAATTAAAGACTTTATGGTTCTATTACATTGCAAATATTGACCACTCAAACTCAAGCATGGTTATGGTTTAGATGAATTATATAGCAGATTAAATAATCAACCATTGCTTTGGTTCATTGTATTAGCTAAGGATGTGAATTTGTAATCGAAATCGTTTATCGAAATCGACCCTATTCATTTACACCGAAGCTGCAAAGCCGTTTAGTAAATGGTGTGGTTATGGTTTCAAGTTTCAGGCCGATTAGCTAAATGGGTCGGGTCGATTTTAACCGCGAAACCCGTTGGTTTCAAACCGAATTTAAACCATTTAAAACCGTTTAAACCGATCCGATTAATCCGTATAACAATTAAATAAAACAGGGACAGTAATCCATATAACATTTAACAATTAAATTAAGTGTCCATCCTGCTTTGGTATGATATATTGCAATTCAGTTCGAGTTTAGGCTTTAGATCATGAACTTGTAATCCATATATGTTACTATTTGTTATCACATATGGGGTGTTTTGGCTGAACCACCTGTCATTTTAATATTTTATGCTATAGAATGCTAGATTTGGATGTTGTATGATATTAATTATATATTTTTGAGAATGGTTATGCAAATAA
This sequence comes from Macadamia integrifolia, assembly GCF_013358625.1. Classification (NCBI taxonomy): domain Eukaryota; kingdom Viridiplantae; phylum Streptophyta; class Magnoliopsida; order Proteales; family Proteaceae; genus Macadamia; species Macadamia integrifolia. Next base: position 13,366,914 of record NC_056564.1, on the reverse strand, counting down.
ATAACACTAGATTATCAAATTAAGACATACCATCGTTAATATATAATCTCTTATCTGTAGTTGCCAATTATTTTTGCATAAACTTATGATCTTCAGTTTAGAGATGGTTGTAAGTTATAACAAACTGATTGTGAACCGTTTTAGAAATCGTATGGAATAAACCGAAATTGAAACCTTTTAAAACCGTAAAACCGACAATGTTTTGAAATCGTGGAAACTGAAACTTTTCACTAAACGGTCACGGTTTCAGAAAGTGAAACCATTTAGTAAATGGTACGGTTATGATTTTAGTCAAATAAATGTGAATCGAACCGATCTGCACAGTTTAAACTGAAACTGAACCGATTAACACCCTTAATATTAGCTAAGAAGAGATGGAACTCACCGATTTTTTTTGTTTTTACATAAAAAAAAATTCAGCTCAATAATGTGTAAGTGATGATTAAGTTGATTAGGACCATCATTTTGATTGAAGATTTCAGTGGTCGACCTAATTTAAGTATGTAACGCGCCTACATTAAGATAATATTTAATGGATTTTCTTGAAAACCAAAGTAATGGATTTTAAACTTGTTTTTAAATTGATTTGAGCTTCGGCTTATAAATTTTGGGTGAATTAACCACTTCTTTTATAATTTTAATGAAACCCAATTGTGAAACCATATACATAAATAAGACTTAAACTATTTATAAAGGTGCAGTCTGGAATCATCTGGTTTTGGTTTAATTATTGGAATTATTATTATTTTTAAACCTGATTATGATAGTTGCTATTGGTTTTGAGTTTTGATAGTTATTATGGCAATATAGTTATGGAAACCATATGTAAACGGATGTTATTCTAGCATGCACTTAAATAGTGTAAACGGATGTGGTTTATTTGTTTTATTTTATTAAATAGAAATTGATTGGTTTGTCACATGTACTTTGTATTAGTTATATAGTTTGACCAGCGGGAGGATGAAATTCATAACTATTTTGATACATTTGTAGTTTTCTGTATTTGTTTCATAACGACTTAAAAATTGTATTTCTATTTATGAATATTTCTACGTTGATTTATCATTACCATGGTATTGAAAATTTATTTATGAATGACAAAGGTAGAAAATTAGTGGCATTTTGTGGTTGCATGTCATATTTGGAATACCCTATGATGAATAAATATATTGGAATTAAACTGGGTGTAAGTTTCCGCACGTGATTAGCTGCATAACGCATTTCTATGGAACCATTAAAGGGTGTTGTGGATTCCACCAAAGTAACGTATCTTATTATTTAATGTTTTCCATATAACAACATAGTAGGTGACATTTGCCTAAAGATGATGTCACCAAAGTTAAAGAAAATAACGGTAACCTAAGGTTTATGATCTCAAAGGTGTGAGGATCTCAAAAGTTATTGTTTTTTTCATAGTTACAAAAAAAAAAACGAGAGGACCAGTGTATTCCTGTCTCAAAAGATAAGGATATAGTTTAAATTATAACTCTTAAGTGATATAGTCGTTACAGTAAAGGCACGTGAATCTCATCGAGTTGAACTTGATTATTAATATGGTATATTCAAATGGACTTTAGTGAAAATTCTTTGTGGGTAAAATTGACATCTTAAATATCAATATTAATGATGATACATATACTCATAGTTGATATGTTATGACACAATATCATCCTACGTTGCTTGTACATGATGATTATTTATTAATTATTTTCATCATAGTTTCAATGAAATACGGTTTTGGAGTCCAATAATTGTATGGACCATAAACAGTTTATGCAAATGAAATCATAAATCGTTTAATTTTGATTTATTGAAATGACTTATGAAATATGTTTATTATGTTGACTATTTTGGCCTTGTTTATTTAAGCCACCAGTTAGATTTGTTATAATATGAACTGATGTTGACTCTTATAAATAATACTTTTATTATGTCATATAGTCATACTCTCTTATATTAGTGGGATAATGAATTATTATCATATTGAGAGTGATAGATGCATTATACATGTTTTATTATGTAGACTACACTTGTATTTTCATGAATTTTAAATCAATTTAGGGTATTTTGATGTTTTACTCAATGTTATATTTATCGTCTGTGACATCATGTTTCATCATGAGAACATAATTATGAGTTTTGACACCTTATTACGATTAAAAATATCACAAGTGCATTATTTAAGTATTACTTCTTTGAATTTATATGCACTATGTGAACTTGTGATAATGTGCAATTTTATTAAAAAATCATCAAAATAAAATAGATATATCGTACTTGAATGATTTAAATGAACCCATTGAAGTTTAAGTAGTTTATTAATATCAAATTTATGAAGTTGTTTACACTTAGTATGGATCTAAGCACATATTACTTTTATTTGTCAATGATTTATTGTTGTTTTGATCTAGTGAATTATTTGGTTCATGTGCCCCATCAACTAGTGAACTGTTAACATACATAAATTAAGAGACTTTATTGTGATTGACTTAAAGTTTATAGGCTAATGTTTGTATTAGATATTAAAGTCATTTGGGCTAAAAGTTCATATTTGTATACAACTTCGTATATCTAATGAATTATGAATAAAGTAACATATTTCATGTGTTTTTTGTTATCATTAATGAATAAAGTCATTTAGCATGTTGTCATTATAGAAAATGTCATATTTATATATTTATTTATTTGTTTATGGCAATAACTAGAAGTACAAAACTGTCATACTAAGAATGTACTCACTTTGATAACTGTTAAATTATGGTGTTACCATATTGACTATTATGGTTTATAATGGGTTGCTTTTGTGGGCTTATGTTTGATATTTTTATTAATTAAATACTGAAATAGCTCATCTTATTGTTTGCACACAGAATCTAAATCCACAAGCATTTGGTAGCAATCAAAATCTATAAGTTTTCACAATTTCAGTGATTACGCTTCCACTTAGTGTGCTAGTCACTGATATTGTAAAATTACTATTGACTATTCAGTATAGATTGCAGTTAAGGAGACCATATGGTGAATGATGTGCTCTTGCCACCACAAGTGAGTCTTCATTTAGTCGATTTCGCTTGATAGTGTGAGGGTGACGTTTTGGGCTTCATAGCTTTGAAGGTTCTTGTCTTGCCACCACAGGTGACGGAATCTTCAGAGTGGTGTTGTTTCGAGCGTTTCTCCTTGCATGTAAAATATTTTACTAAATATTGAGCAATTTTACTACCACGTGTGTGACCCTGATGACGTCTAATTTTTTCTCAATTTTTTTTCTTACAGTTATTGAAAATAATACTAGAATAAATCTTATTAATAGCCCAATTAATCATATTTAATCATATTCAGTATAGATTGCAGTCAAGGAGACCATATGGTGAATGATGTGCTATTGCCACCATAAGTGAGTCTTCATTTAGTCGATTTCGCTTGATAGTGTGAGGGTGACGTTTTGGGCTTCATAGCTTTGAAGGTTTTTGTCTTGTCACCACAGGTGACGGAATCTTCAGAGTGGTGTTGTTTCGAGCGTTTCTCCTTGCATGTAAAATATTTTACTAAATATTGAGCAATTTTACTACCACGTGTGTGACCCTGATGACGTCTAATTTTTTCTCAATTTTTTTTTCTTACAGTTATTGAAAATAATACTATGATAAATCTTATTAATAGCCCAATTAATCATATTTAATTATATTGTTGGGATGTTAATATGCATCATGTTCTTACATATTGTATATTTTAGTAAATATGTATGATTATATTTATCAGCTTTGACTTCCCAACTATTTTATATTAAAACTTTAAATGGTTCTAATTATGGGAAATGGAATTGATCATTTGATATGTCTTTGACTATTATGACAATGGATTTTAATTTTAGATTTATGTACTTCCTAAGCCAGTGGTTGTTAATTTTGTTCGAATTACGGTTCTTTATGAAAAAAGTGGGAGGAATCAAATAGGTTTATCTAAAGATTAGTGGGAATAAGTTCATGAATCATAAAATTATGTAAAACTACATTACTATGGATAGAATAATTTTTTGTCAAATAATTAAGAGCTTAATTCCAAAAGTTTTTCAATAGCATATCACTAATATATGATGTTTTAGTTATATTTATACATTTTATTAGTGAGAGTTTTGCTCAATATGTTCAGTTGCATTTGACTTTCAGTTTTATTTTATATATATGATGCATTATTATTATTCTCAATAATATATATGTATTTTTATTATGACCATTTGTTTATGTGTATATACTTATTTATTTGTCTCATACAAAAAATTAAGGCTATATGAAGTGTATTTACCTTATTCGGTATTTGAGGTTATAGTTAATACACACACATCTAGTCGCTAGTAAAATATCGATTGATTAAGGCATGATACTAGTGTATTGGGACATTCAAACCTAATTATAATGAGCTTATTTGATTGAAGCTTGAGCTTTTAGGAGACGCTTGTAGTTAATGAGACATTCAATATCTGTCTTATAGGGCTCATTTGGTTTTCGAGTATAGACCAATTTGAAAATAGGCATGATGATCACTATTACGTGTTATTTTCGTACCACACTTTTTTACTGTTTAGCCCAAGTTGGTGATGTTATTAGCACTGTGAAGTGTTTGGTCCCATGTCACTTTAGATGTGATGATCAATACGGTTGGGTGTTTGTAATTATCATTCGGACCAAGACATTTGGTTTAAGGTGCACTCCATTCAACACTGTTTTTGTTTGTGGCCACATTCAGTCTATCTAAACCAGAGAGTCGTTTTAAATAAATTTTAAAATACAAAACTTGTGACATATGCTGCCTAAGTGGGAGATTGTAAGATTTCAAATTAAATGGGTTAGCATAGTCCAATATATGTTTTCAAAATCGATTTAGTGGTGTTGACTACAGATGGAGTAAGCAGAAAGAATAAAATAATGGTAAGTGATCTCTATGGAGATATTAGATTCTATTAGCATACCTTAATGATATGAAATATATATTAATACATGTGAACTTAAGGTATTTTTTTTAATGGGGAGGAAACCCTAATTTATTTGTAGGGTTGGTCCCTACCCTCACTTCTATATATAGTTATCACTGACCCATTTAGTGAGGTTAATGACCTAAAACAAAAGAGAAAGGGGGTAGATCAGACCAACATTGATCATGTTGTGCAATGAACATACGAGAAGACATTGAGGAATTGTAATTCTTCAGCCATGGATTCAGGTATGCCTAAAACCTGACTATGTATTCGTTGTTGTATACTTATCTGATATCCACGTGATGTATTGCAAGTATATTTTTTATCAATAACTTCCTATAATTTTATAAACTTTCTTACATTCTTTAACAAGCAAAAAGTGTGCAAGGAAAAACTCCACAATGGGCATATACCTTGGGCAAAAACAAATTATTCACCATGGGTGAAAGGAATCTAGCCATTGTGGTATTATCATTTCATCTTCTGTTGTACAAAGTCCAAAATATATTTGACACCATTTAAGGAGTCCCATCCAACCACGGAAACTCATAGATTAAGACTATCTTTTCACTAGAGTGAAGGAAATCATACATATAGGAAAACTCAATCTTATGTCTAAATATTACAAATCTAACATGTTACATATCAGCCCAAGTTAAAAAACCCAAGAATTGGGATCCAGATTAGTCCTAGCTGATTTTCATTATAGATCAACGAAGACCTACGAGAATATCAGTTAGAATCAGCCAAAAGTTGCCTTAACCCTAGATTTTAGAATGAGATTGGCTGATCTAGAATGACCTTAGCCAATCTATTCATAGTTTTTATCACCATAATATCACGAGAATACCTTACATATAATATATATATATATACAAAGATTAGAACGAATGAATGATCAAATAGTTCAAAAGATATGCGAAAATACGTTTTTATGACGGGGAGCACCTCTCCCATATAGTCGTCAGAACATACAAGATAACAAATACAACAAAAACATTGACGCCCAAACACTAATAGCAGTTCAGTGGCAAACTGCTAAACAGTTGGACCTAACATAAACCCCCTATATTTATTAATATAATATTAAATAAATTAATAATTTATAATAAGTGTGTCCCAATAAATTATTGTCCGGCCATTGTGGTAATCTTCTTAACGTAGCTCCAAGTGCGCGTATGAGTGTTCATTTCCACACTTTATTTTATATTATTATTATTAGCACTAAATATTTCAACCATAAATCCAGCAATCTTTCGCGTGACTGATTAGTGAGTTTTTTATTCCCTAATTATCAGAGTTAAATATTTCAACTAGACTTTCATCGGTATTTACACCTACCCACCACCCTCCAGTCTTTCCTAGACCACTCTCTTGGAGATGGTTACGAGGTAGACAGGTAGAAGAGCTTCCTTATTAAAGAATGGCCGCTGAAACTTTCTGTGATGTATAAAGATCAACCCAAGCTTGGTCTGGGTACAAAGCACAAACCCTTTAGCCCTCTCTCTCGATTCCTCACTCTTCCTCCTTCAATCCTTCGTTCCTGTTCTGTTGTAGCCGAGCTCAATTTGGGCAATGACGCCGGCTAGAATCTTTGGGGGGTTGTTCCTCCTTTTGGCTCTCTACTGTGGAATAGACCCTTTCAAGCACAGTGCCATCTCCGACTTCCCTGATTTCGAGGTTCACAAGGTCAATATGACTCCTTGGTCCCAGCTCCCAAAGGACAAAGATCCTGAAAATTTGTTGCAGAAGTCGGAGATTAAGTTCCTGAACCAGGTTCAAGGCCCCGAAAGCATGGCTTTTGACCCTCTAGGTCGTGGACCTTACACTGGAGTTGCCGATGGCCGGATTATTTTCTGGAATGGAGAGTCATGGACCGATTTTGCTTATACTTCTCCTAACAGGTGAGCTGGGTTGGCTTTTAGAGTTGAATGCTTTGTATCCTTTCAGCAAACTGTAATTTTTTTTTTTGGTTTAAATTTTTGGGTTTTGTTTCTCTTAAATGATAGCTTCAGCCTCCATGACTTAGCTGTTATTATCTTCCTACTGAAACCCGCCTGAAGATGTTGAAATTGCAGCAGGAAGTCTTGTGATTTCCTAAATACTGTATGGTTATTAATTTACCTGCTAAAGTTGGTTTTGTTTTATTTTAGAATTTCATATTGGATTGCTTTGATGGAATGTAGACATAGTTATGCTATATGGGATGTTAGGACGATGATGGATGATGTGAAGTTCCACTGATTATAATGTGATGGGATCAAGCTATTGGTTTGACATACTATGTTATTAATTGTTATTTGCCTTTCCTTCAAATGTTGGTTTCCCATTTCCCAATCCAATGGCTTGGATATTTGTTATGTGTTAGTTGTCACCAAAGTGGTGAACTGACAAGTTGTAACCTTCAAGTATTTGTTTGCTGATCGACGATGGAAATTCATCTCCACATATTTTCTTATATCTTCTAATGTTGTTGGAATTGTCTTAGTCGCAGGTTTTTTTTTTTTTTTTTTTGGGGGGGGGGTGGTGTTGTTTAGAATGCATATCAGTGATCTTTAGCAGAAGCAATTCTATTCTAAATGTCTAAGCATTAAGTGTTTTCAATACATATATTGCACAGGACAAGATTTCTGCTCCTTTTCATTGGATCGAACTTAATCAGGCCAGTTCAAACTTACATGGTGACTTGCAAATTATGATTCCAGAAAAATAACTAACTGATAACTGGAATAAGTCAAAATTCGAACTGAGTCAATGGGGTGAAGTTCTGTCTCTATTGGTATTTCTCCACTCCAGTCACTTCCCTGCCCACACCCCCAACCAAATAAATTAATAAAAAAGGACTAGAATTTAGTCCTTCCATTGGATTGTTTCTATGTATTGGTCCTCCATATCCTGGTGATTGAATGGAAAAATTTTTAGTCTTCCGTATGGCTTATTTGGTTTAGTCCCATCCTTAACAATAGTAGAATGTCATTCTTACTCTGAAATCCACTGTGCTAGTTGAACATCTTGGATCACCCAGCTGCATTGTTTTTAATTAACTAGAACACAAAAGAAAGGGGCTGAAGCATGTTTTGTGTTTCTAAAGAATTCTTGATAGTTGATGTTTTCTGAGCCATTGTTCCTTCATAGCTGTCACTTTTTTAACTTCTGTGCTATCTGCTATTTTTGTTTAGGTCAGAACTATGTAGCACAAAGCCATCACCTTTGAGTTACTTGAAGAACGAGCACATCTGTGGCCGACCTTTAGGGCTTCGATTTGACAAGAAAACAGGGGAACTGTATATTGCTGATGCATATTTTGGGTTGATGAAAGTGGGGCCAGAGGGTGGGTTGGCAACATCACTTGCATCAGAGGCAGAAGGGGTGCCATTAAGATTCACAAATGATTTGGACATTGATGCCGAAAGAAATGTCTATTTTACAGATAGTAGCAGCAGATTCCAGAGGAGGTATTCTGTTTCCAGAATGAATCCACTTGTCAATTCACCTAGTTCCGCTGTTGAATTCTTGCTACATCCTCAGTGTATGGAACCTTGAATATGAATTTTTTTGGTGTGTATATATTTATATATATATATATATATATATATAATTTTGAAACATGTGTAGAGTTGGAACATGATTCAGCACTGCCAAAGTTCAAAAATGTTTTTAAATCAAGTGTGGTTTTGCTGTTGTTCTGTTTCCAAATTGGAAGCATATTTAATTCCTAATGGTAATTTTATATATTTTCTGGTAGTTACTAAAGCAAGAGCCTTTTTAGTGTTTGTGGTAGATTAGGGTTTGAGAGGATAAAGTCTGGGTAGGATTTCCAATTTGATTCCTTTTAACAAACATAGGCAAAAAGATTCCTGGTTGGGTCAACCATGATTCCTTCTTAGTTGGCATACCTATTTGAGCCTCGTGGAAGGATGTTGTGGAAATTCTGACCATTGGATGTTTAGGGAATACTTTACATTATCCAAGTGTCAAATTTCATCACAAATTCAGTCATTTGCCCTCCCATTTAATGCATAACCTCCCATGTATTTATCCATTCACCCTCTTGGTAGTTAATAATTTTTCAGAGCTTCATTTTGTGACGTGGCAGACTTTGTTTCGGCTAAAAATTGACATGTGAGCAGGGGACCTTGGGGCTGTCAAAAAAATATCGGCCACATACAACTTACCGCATGGAAGAAATAGGTCAGCCAACCAGGAATGAGGAACCCTTCCTGGTTCCTCTATAAATTCTTCGTGTGCTTCTTTTGGTTCTCATGGTGAATAATTTATTTGATATCTAAATTGACTTGAGGGGTGTAGAATTTCTTGCCTACATGATGATATTTCATCTTATGGAAAGCCTTGAGTTCATCCTACTGATTTTGGGCATCAGCTGCTTGGATGATGTTATTTCCAACCTTGCTGAATCACTTTGGTAGGCAATGATTCCTGAACATATGCATTCTGCCTCTTTGGATCACTTTAGACACTGAAGCACTTTGCAGGTTGCTTGGCTGGAGGTTAATTTCATTCTTTCTGTATGGTGTATATATATTATTTGTACTTTCATGTTCTGTTAAACCGACCTTAATGTATGTATTAACTACGACCTATTGATTAGCCTTTTGGCAGTTTGAAAAGACTTCATGTTACAGAGAGTTGAATAGGGGATTTGTGTTGATTTGCTTTGTGTTTCCTTTTTCTCTTCACCTTTTTACTATCTATAGTTGTAGAGTTGCCTTTTGATGCAGTTGTTGAGGGCTTTGTAATCATTTACCTTTTTAAATCAGTATCTGTTACTTAGCACTCTCTCTCTCTCTCTCTCTCTCTCTATATATATATATATATATATATACTGTCTAAATGACACCTCTATATGTGTATTTAGAATATGTAACATTCTTTTTATTGCTCCTTGTCGTATGCCCAAAAGTTCTTTAAGTCAAGGGTGAAAAAAAGTCTTCAAAAATAATTTGAAAGTGGCTTATCATTATGTCATTTTCAAAAGTTGTCATTATTTCAGATGTTTTTTGAGAACACATGTGAAATGACAGGATTTTACCCTCATTGAAAGAAGAATTATGTTATATTAAGAGGGCAAAACATAAGGCTACAAATTATTTGACACCTTGAGGGTTGTCAATAGGAAAATCCCGTGTATATATGTATTTATATATATATATAGGGAAAATATTTTTGTAACCAAAGGTGGTGAAAAAGAAATGTAACCTTACTATTTTACGTTTTTAGTATAACACACTTTTTTTACTGATGGTAAAATCCTGTCATTTCACATGTGTACTTGAAAAACGAGCGAGATAATGAAAACTCTTAAGAATGACATAGTGGTAAGTCACTTTCAAATTATGTTGAAAATTCGCTTTTACCCCTGACATAAAGAACTATTGGAAAAAAGACAAGGGGCAATCAAAAGAAGGTTACAACTCTCCGTCCACTACTTTGGTTATGACAAGATGTATTTTTTTTTTCTTCTTATGTATTACTTAAAGGTTCTTCTGTTATCTATGAACTTGGTGTCAAGTCTTTAAATCTGAGCATAAGCTTCTTTCTTTTAGATCTTTTATATCCCTTGCCAATGTTCTTACACACTAGCGCATTGTAGGAACTTCATGCAGCTGGTTTTTTCTGCAGAGGAGACTGGGAGGGTTTTGAAGTATGACCCAGTGACAAAGGAAACCACTGTCCTTGTTCGTAACCTCCAATTTCCAAATGGTTTGACCTTGAGCAAGGATGGGTCTTTCTTCATCTTTTGTGAAGGCTCCCCTGGCAGGTAAATTCTGTTTTATCAAAATGCTTGTTCTTTTAATGTCAGTAATGATTCTCCCATTTACCTTCTTGTTCCAAAATGGTTAGAGGTCAAATGACTTTTTTGCTTTTTTTTTTTTTTTTGGGGGGGCTTGATGTTTGCACTATTAGATCCATGTATTGATGAGTTGCTAACTTCTGAAAAATAGGACACCTTCACTGCAGGGTCCTCTCCTAAGAATTCTGAAGTTCCTTCTTTTCCTTCTGATAAGTGTTGCTTTAAGATAGATGACCTATGAGATTGTTTTAGGTACACTTCAATTGAACTGACAAACCCTTTATCTGTGTCAACTCTTATTTCTGCTTTAGGTTAATGAGATATTGGCTGAAAGGCGAGAAAGCGGGGACATCAGATGTATTTGCAATCTTGCCTGGATTCCCAGACAATGTGAGAACCAATGAGAAGGGTGAATTCTGGGTTGCACTTCACTGCCGTCGATCTTTGTACAGCCATATATTGAGCTCCTACCCTAAAATCAGAAAATTCTTGCTTAAGCTCCCTATTGTGGCCAAGTATCAATATTTGGCATCCATTGGAGGTCGGCTTCATGCAGCGGTTGCCAAGTACAGCTCTGAGGGGAAACTCTTGCAGATCTTGGAGGATAACCCAGGGAAGGTGGTGAGAGCAATTAGCGAAGTTGAGGAAAAGGACGGAAAATTGTGGATGGGAAGTGTCTTGATGTCTTTTGTTGCGGTTTACCAGTTGGAATGAGGTGATAATGAATTTGATTTACTGCTCTGTCAAATGGGGAATTAGATGGTGAACTAGCTTATAATTTTCAATTCTCTTCAACTTTATGCTTCTGTAAGTCTTTTTCCAAGGTTGTAATCTTTCCCCTTTCTTACTCTCTCCACCTTCCTCCCTCTTATTTTTTTTGGTGATAATAAAGCACCCCAAAATCAGAAGAGGTCAATTGAACATGCTGGTTCAGCACAACCTGCTTGAGTATTGTATGGTTCATTAAACATATACAGGTGGTCAACTGATCAACCAAAAGCACAGACTGGGTTCAACATAACCACTCTCTCTCTCTCTCTCTCTCTCTCTCTCTAATACTTGTATGAGGCTATGATCCGGAATTATATACTGTACAATTTTCATTTCTCTCTTTGTCTCTATTACTTGTATGAGATAGTCAAGAGTCACACAAGCCTTATGAATTGAAAATACTGGGTTTGGAATACATAGGGTGTGGCTGAGGTGTGTCACCTTTGGACTGGTTAGTGAAGTCTCCAACTGTTGATAGTGGGGGGAGTGGGGATCGGATCCTGCTTCATTCGGGAGGGGGGATTATGCCTCTATACAGACTTAATTAAAAAAGAAGGTCCATGCAACTTGGCGTGAAGGTGCAGCTGGTTGGCTTTGGGAATTATTCCCTTTGCGCATGACATTTCTAATCTTATGACTAGTATGGAAAAACTTGGCTTGAAAGAGAAATGAAGAAAATCAGATGGCCTTTCCTGAGATCAAAATCCATCTCAACTAAATTAGTAGTCCTCAACCACTATGGAAGGCAACTGATGTGCAAAATTTAACACTTCCCACTAGGCATTAATTAAAAAAAAAAGAAAAAAGAAAAAGAGGTTATCTGTGCAAGCAGCATTATAAAGGGTGATGAAATAGTTTCATACATGAGAGGGGAGCAAGTTTTCATGCGAATAAGAGAGATAAAGAGTCTCTGCCTCCATGGCAGACTCAACCTCCCTCTCAGCCTCTGAAAAAAAAAGGTGGGGTTTTTAAACAAGTGGCATAAAGGAACGCACCAGTAAAGTGTAACGAAATGGTTTTATTATATTAGAAGGCAAGTCATTTCTTGAAGAAGAGCGATAGAGAGCGTGGATGCTAGTGTACCTTCCATCATTGCCCAATTTTTTTTCATCTATGGTGAAAGAGAATCTTATCACCGTGGGGATCTCAACCCTTCGATTAGTATGAGGAAAATTAATTTCGGTCATGTACAATAAGAGGTATAAACTAATGATGACGCAAGAGTACAAGCACAAGATCACTAACAAGTGATGAAGGAATGCTACCTTTCATAGGAAAGCTTAATCATCGAGAAATAATAATAAGAAGAACAAATAATGTTGTATGGGTGACAAGAGGGCATTCTTTTCCCCATATAACTATTATACATAATCATTTTGTGAACTCATTGTAAATAATTATCATCAAACCAATGAGTTCAGAATTTCATTCAACCAAATTCAGAATTCTCCCAATATATTCTCCCTAAATGAGATTATTTATTAAGCGTCACTTTCGTTCGTATGAAAACATAGTGGACCCTAGTGCTGTGATGAATAGCTAGACAAATATAAGCATTGACCACCCCTTATGAGAAAATGATAGGAATGCTTGCGAGTTACTCAGAAATTGGGTATGCTAACGAATGTAGACCGTTGGATTAGGTACATTATATCAATACCGTTGGGTACTTGTTGTCTTGCATAACCTATCTAGCCCCGACACTCTCGTCACTCTTTTTCTCCCTCACTATCTCCGGCGATTTTCCATCCCTCGCAACCGCTGCTAACCCCATGTTCACGAATAAGAAAGCTCAGACTTTCTCACTTGCCTACTTCAATGTACGGAAGTCGGTCGGGGCCGGAGCGCACCAACATGTCAAGGATGTTCTTTTAACGCTACGATGCAAAAGCAGCTAGGCGTTCTTTAAAAAAATAGACAAAAAAGAGGGTTCGCGAAAGAAACCGGAGAGAGAGAGGAACAACAAAAACCAGAAAAAAAGAGCTTGGCTGCGAGGAAAGAACGAAGGAGGATCGAAGCCAAATTTCATCTATCGCCGATCTTCACTACTATTGCTCTGAAATTAAATTGGCAATCTCTCGGTAGGTATAACTCGATCTGCAGTCGCGTTTTGGGTTGGATTTGGGTGTCATAATTTTTGCTAATCGTTTTGCGTTGCAGATCATGAGGGTAAAGAGAGGATGCCGTCGCACGCGGATCTAGACCAACAGATTCAGCATCTGATGGAATTTAAGCCTTTGCCTGAGGCGGAGAAGGCGGCTTTGTGGGAGCAGGCGCACCCGTTTTCCTTTGTTGACCCTTTCATACGAGCATTTGAGGTTCAACCTAGCCGCCGCCGCCGCCGCCGCCGCCGCCGCTGCCGCTGCTGCTGAGTTTCTGTTTATTTTTGCTTGTGGTGGTGGTTACGTCCAGAGCGATTCCGATCGTCCGTTGATTCCAGATTTCAGCCACCACCCCCACATTCCTCCTAGGAGAATCTTCGATCGTGACCTCAATATCCCCATCCCCGAAGTTGCTTGATACCCATTTTTTTGGAAGAGTCGGAAGTTGAGATTGTGTTGCTAACACTATCTGCATTTTGTCTGGAGATCCCACCGGAGTTCAGTTTCTCCAGCCGGATCTGGTAAAATGAATGGTTTTTATGAGAGAGAGAGAGAGAGGGAGAGAGGGGGAGGATAGAGATAGAGGGAGAAGAAATGTGTAGCAAGAGTGGATTGGAAATTTGATCAAATCCCATGGTCAAATATCTTGTTACCATTTCTAATTCTTAAATATTGGTTTGGTTAGCATACCAATCCCTCCTCCAAAGTAATTATAACACTATTTAAACAATATCATGAAATTGTCCTTGGGACATGGTAAAAAGTCTAGGGTTGCTATCCTAGACCGTTGTAAGTGCATGCACTGAGAATATGTATCAATGATTGGACCTATAAAATGATTTAAAAAATGTTTAAACAAATAGTTATTTTAAAACTTTTGTAAACTATTTACAAAATTTAACGACAAATTCAAATTAATCTATCTGATCACATGTAAATACAATATATCTAATATTTTTCATTATGGCAAGTGTATTTCGTGTTGAGCATCTTCTTGTTACTTATGTTAAGTTTTCCATACACATTTCAACATTATGAATCTAGTTCAATGAAGTATAGTCTAGGAGAAATCAATAGCTGGTATACCAAAATTCACAATGTTTGACTACAATGATAAATACTTATCAAATCAGGGGACCAATTGTAAGCAACCTATGAGAATGAGGCGGGAGGAAGAATAAGGAATGGGGTAGGAGTCAGAGGGAAAAAAATAAGAAAGAAAGAGTGCTACCCAATAGCATGTGCCCATGTCTACACACAATGGGTGTAAAAAGACCATGTTGTCCCGCACTGAAGATGCTCGTACATATACTCCCATTGATCAAGTCCGCTGGCATGTACTAAATATTAGAGGCAAAAATGTCAAAAAGAGTATGTAAATGAGGGTGATACACCATCTTTGATAGGTTTGAAATAGGCATTTTCCTTTCGGGTATTAGAGTACGGCTAACCCTAAAGGTGTGGCCAAATTGGCAAGGGACCGTGGTTATGAGTTCAACTCCTCTTACCTCATTGGGGCAACTTACATGGGGTGTTTAATGCTTTTGTAAAATCAAACCCAATTTTGGGTAATCTTATAATTTTCCATATATATTTCATCATTCTATCTAGGAACATGGTTTTAAAAATGGGAATGAATAGTCAATACAGATCAGGTTTTTTCTTTTTAGAAGGGGTAGATTTGTGTGTTAAGGTCGGATCCAATCCATTTTGAACTGGTTTTGAAACGATATTGACCTTGATTGTTCCCATGACCGTTCCCATTTTAGAACCTTGCCTGGGAATAGGATAGGATTTCGGGTTCACCAAAACGAACCGATCATCCCTGTCTTTATAAGCCACCATCTGAGCACCAAGACACATATGTGAAAGAGACGATCAGACATCCCCATCTTGACCTTCCCAATCCCGTCCCATTGCTTTTTAATGAGTTCGTGGCTTTTTTTTCTTCCCAAATAAAAATAAAATAAAATAAAATCTCGCACGAACGGTCGACTGATACCCAATCATGATTATTTGGCTGTTTGCTCTCGTGTCTTGCACTGCTGGCATCCAGGGAAGATGAAAAGGGCGGTAAATGTTCCGAATTTACATGGCTACCCCTCACGTCACGCTGCCCACGCTCCTGGTGTTTCCGTGGGTAATTAAACGTGTTACAGGTAAAACTACATTTTTAACCTTTAGTTTCATTAACAATCTTATTAAAGCAGGGGCATAATAAGTAAAACAAAAAAATACCTAAGACGATTGGTTACATTCGAAAGCCCGCCCTTTTTAGCAAACGTTCTACTTCGATTATTATTTAGTAACTTTCTCATTCTCTTAAGAAGTACTTTTTGCTCTGATTTTACAAATCTTCATCTCTACAGCTATGTTTCTCGCCGCCGACGTCATCTTTGGTTGGTTATCTTTCGATGGAACCTGAAGTTCCGGGGAGAAAAGCAGCAGAAGGGATCTTAAATTGTTGCTGGACCATCGGAACAGGTAGAGGAAGCGGAATAACAGTCAGTAGACCCCGAAATCTGAGAAATATGAGAGTAAATAAATGGGTTTCGAATCAGGAGTTTCAGATGAGTAGAATCAAACTCTATCTCTCTTTTCTTTCTTCTTTCATTCTCTGTAAATGTTCTTCTTGGATTATTATTTAGTAACTTTCTCATTCTCTCAAGAAGTACTTCTTGCTTGCTCTGGTTCAACAAATCCTCATCTCTACAGCCACGTTTCTCACCGCCGACTTCGTCTTTGGTTGGTTATCTTTGATGGAACATGAAGTTCCGGGGAGAAAAGCAGGAGAAGGGTTCTTAGATTACATTGCCGGACAACCGGAACAGGTGGAGGACGCGGAAGAGGAGAGTCAGTAGACCCCGAAATCTGAGAGTAAGAAATGGGTTTCGACTCAGGAGTTGCAGATGAGTAGAATCAAACCTTATTTTTCTTTTCTTTCTTTCTTTCATTTTTTTGTAACTTTCTCTCTCTTTCTTTCCGAGCCGATCATACTGCTCTCTTTCTTGTCTGGTTCAAAAGCATGGCTTTCCCTGTTTTTACAACAAACCTTAATTTGGTATGGATATTCTCAGTGATTCGTCTCAACGTTTGAAGGGCTGGTTCGTCGGTTGCTGCTGGGATTTCACAGCCAAAGAAATCCAGAAAGGTCAACTCCAGATCGGCTTATGGAACGGTAACATCGAGTGTTTGTGCAATCTCCTTTTCTTTGGACTTAACTCGTAGGTCCGAAGAAAATTCTGTAACGTGGAACTTTTCTGATAACCAATAAGAGAATCGGACCATCTAAATCCTCCTATGTGCAATATCTGACTATTTCTATCATTTGTTAACTGCACATTGAGAAAGATGCCAAGTCATTGAATTGGCCTTTCGATCCATTAAATTGCTACCACTACAAGAAAAATCTTGTTTGTGCTTGTCACAAGCCCCACATCCTTCAATATTTTTCAGTCTATGATGAAGGATGAAAGCAAAGACTGCAGGTAATGGTCCCATGAATAACAAAATAAACCCACTTTAATTCCACGTAAAATAAATTCAGAAAAAGACCTATGTGCAAAGATCCATCTTGTTAATACAGCTAACAGTCTTGAATAAGCTGAAATATTTTTATATTTAGTACACTCAGAGACAAAACCACAGTTGATCTTTCTATTGTAGAATGTCGGTGGGGTTTTGCAAGTGATGGATTAATGGCCCCAAAACAGAACATATTTTCATGATTTTTTTTGGTTTATAAAAGGACTTGCAAACTTCCAAAGATAACCAGCAATGATTAAAACCATATTATACAGTTTAATTTTAATTTGTATTAAGCACATGCTCGACCTTTGTCATTTCTTTATTTTCTTTGCAGTCCCTTCTTGTGTTTGGCTAGCTGGTAATAAGAAGACGGTCTGAGAACTCCAATTAGCCTTGGACGGGTAAAAATATGCATAAGGGAAGTCAACGACTTTTTTAGAAATTGGATAAGAATTGGAAAAATCAGTTGTCGGCTTGGAATCTATTGGGGTGCCAAATTTTGTGTTGGGTGGTTGCTGACTATAAGGTTTGGACTTTCAATTAGCTGGTACATGATTGACATCATTCTCTCTTACAACTGTGTTCTACTTCTACCTAATGCTTACTTTTATGCATACAACTCATTTTGAGGTACTAACAAAATCTTTGGTGAAGCTGTCTTTCAGGCTGGAATTGGTTCTGCCATAGATAAGAAATAGGAAGTATTGCAGAGCAGTGTTAGGATTAGGGTTTTGTTGTCTTAGTGTCTTACAAAAAAAAAAAGATCAGGGTTTTGATGGTGGGATAGTGGTGAAGGGGTTAGGGTTGAGGGGAGCAAGTTATGGTGGTGATTTAGTATGATCAGCCTTACTCAAATAGGGGCTCATCCGTTGCTTGTTGGGAAATGTGAGTCTGTTTTGCCCCCACTTTCTCCATCCCCCTCTATCAAAATGATAAAAAAGGAGATGAAATCCTTCTTATTCCTATGTTCGATATCTTCCATCTCTGCCCCGGGATGAAGAGGAGAAGAAGACGAAGTAAGGCACCAGAAGTTGCTAGGCACCCTTGTTGAAATCTCATGAACAAGACCTTGGGAACATGATCTTGAATTGTGGGTGTGATTGCACGCACATCCCATTTATTTGGTTTGTGTTATCTCACTTCAAAAATTTATCTTTCTATTTGGCTAGTGTGAACAAAAACAATGTAAATAATGGGCTTTCCAACTATCAGTATTGGATTCCTGTGGTTCATTGGTGTTTTAGACTGGAGATATCCTCATTGTATCAGTGCATGTTTCATTTTTGTTAGGTGGAAACCATGAAATGATATTCTAGAGTAGTAATGAGAGTCTGAATTTTAGACAGGTAGTCCTCTCAGCAAAACTACACCAGTGAGTGGCTCCTATGAGGCTTAGGAACAGGGGAAGAAGTCATAGGACTAGGGTTCCAAGTCATTGAAACTTTGTTTGTTTCTTATAGTTTTCTTCTTTGTTTTCTCATTTTGGGATTTATGTGTCTGGCAAGTGCCTTTTGTACTTATGTCTGGTTAGCTTGGGGTTTGTGTTCTGTTTGTACTTATTGCAGGTCTTACCTATGTGGGCGTCTCTTGTGCCATCCAAATTCCCTTCCTTATGACAAGTATATAATTCTGTTTATTGCTGTTCAATAAATTTTTTTACTCATGCATGTTTTAGGGGCAATTGCTTCGTCTGATTGTAGAGGCTTTGGCTGCCAGCTTGAAGATAAAGGTTCAAGTCTAAGGTCGGCTGTTTCATGGAAATAATGCTGGAAGGTTAAGGCCACCTCCGCTCCCTCCTGAGACCCTGCAAAAGCAGGATTCACTAGGGTTCAACACTTAATGCACTATCAATTCTTTAAATTTATTCTTTGGAATCCTGCAAAAGCAGGATTCACTAGGGTTCAACACTTAATGCACTATCAATTCTTTATATTTATTCTTTGGAATCTCTTGTTCTTTAATTGCATGTAGCATCTTTCATGGAGCAACAGATGGGAATGAAAGGGATCATCTGATCAGAAGAAGTGTATTAATCTCTAATGAAGAGTGTAGAATACTGCAACAACAGACACAATCATCATAATATTGTTTTTAAAGAATGAGAAGAATATGAAGTATCCACCGGAAATGCATCAGGATACTCGAGAAGTTAACATTAACGAAAGAGATTGACAGCATGCTTGACACTTGAAATTTAGACATTGGAAAGAAAGTCAATCCCTTTAGTTGAAGATATTATGCTTTGAATGCAGACTAGAAAATATGGCCTATTCTACCACCTCTCCCCTGCCCCCTCACCCCCACCC
>NC_056564.1:13341741-13344423 GCF_013358625.1 Macadamia integrifolia | reverse complement strand
TCAGTTGCTTGAAATAAAAAACTACCTAATAGACCAACATAAAGAAGTCCGAGTTTCCTAATTGTGTAAGACAATCAAATATCACTAGATTTAAAGCAAAGTACTAGAATCAAATAAGACTTGGTGGGGTCCACAAGATCCACTAACTGGGAGGACAAGGGGGGTCAAACCCAGCGCTGGAAGGCTGGTTCGACTCCTCTCAGCGCTGGGTTCGACCCCCCCTTGTCCTCCCAGTCAGTGGATCTTGTGGATCCCACCAAATCTTATTTGATTCTAGTACTTTGCAGATCTTGTGGACCCCACCAAATCTTATTTGATTCTAGTACTTTGCTTTAAATCTAGTGATATTTGATTGTCTTACACAATTAGGAAACTAGGACTTCTTTATATTGGTCTATTAGGTAGTTTTTATTTCAAGCAATTGAGTTTCTAAATATCTTTTTTATTTTTGGAAGTTTATTCTATTTAAGTGTAAGGCCATTGGCCATTGATTAATTAATGAATGTGAATTGAAAAAAAACAGCCAAGAGCAAGGCCCCCCCACCCCTCTCACGATTCTCTCTTTCAATCTCGTCTCCTCACTTTCTCTCTCGCCTCTTTTCTCTCCTTAGTCTCTCGGCTCTCTCTTCACTCTTCTCTCTTCTCTCTTGTCTCGCCTCCCTCTCTTTTTCCACTCGTTTTTTTTTTCTGCTGTTGTTTTATATTCCTTGAGGCTGAACTGTTGCTGCTGTATTTTTTTTCCCCTTAATGTTGAACTGTTGCTGCTGATCTCCCCTTTGATGCTCACTGCTGCTGCTACCCTCGGCTGTTGCTACTCTCTGTTGTTGTTTACTCTCTGCCGGTGCTGATCTCCTTTCAATGAATGGATGACTGCTGGTTGTACCTGCTGTCCGTGAGTTGCTGAGAGCCCCAACATCATTCACCAAGCTACATCGACGATACTGAGGATCTCTATACAACCAGCTGGACTTGTCTTCATCAACTAAAGGTGGATTGCATCTCTTTATTTTGGAGGACCTTGATCTCTTCTTTTCTCCTCAGATCTGGACAGCAGCATGGTAAAACATTAAACTAAACCCTCCCCACCTCCATTAATCCCTATTATATATTGCAGCCCATTAACATTGAAACCAGCCTTTGCCCTTTGTTTATGCCTATTTTTACCCGTTGTTTTAAGTCATTTCGTCACTGTTATATCTCCAAAAACCTTGCTGATTTTCTATTTTAGTTGGCTGCTAGATGACATTGATTGTTTGCTTATCTAATTTGGGTGTCTAGATTGATTTGTGCTGAGCCTAACATTCGTATGTCGTTTGTTCCCTTCCCCATGTCCCCACTTGAAACTTAAGTGAGAATTTATGTGTTTTCCCGTCTAGATTATTATTGTTTTTTGCTACTTTGTTTGTTAGTCTCATTTTATCTTGCATGCTTAATCTTGTTTGCTGAGTTTCTTTTTGTCCTATCTACCTAAGCCCCTTGAGTTGACCCTACCTATTTAGTTAATCTTGTAGGAGACCTAGTCACCTAAGAATCCCCCTACATCGCTTCTCCTTGTTCCTTTTGTTTTCCCCTTATCTTGGCAGCACTCACTTAGTCATCGCTACTACCAAACCGATATAATACCCCTTGCTTTTCTTCTTCCTGCTTTTTGTTTTCTGAATATTTGGTATCTTGGGAATCTATCAGCACACACGTGGCTAGTTGGTTGCTAGTCCCCCTGAGTATACAAAGCCACATGTCAACCAAGGCATCGCCTTCACAACAATAGGAATTTTGAGCTTTAAAACAACAATGGACACACAACAGACACCAAAAAATTGCTAAAGTGGGACAGTGCACATTGCACACATGATATTCCAAGTTAATGCATGAGGATTCTCAAATAGATACTAATGTAGGAAACTACCATACCAATAGGAACATAAGGAAATTTGATATAAGTACTACCCGCAAGGCCTGAATTGTTGAGTCTCGTTGTTGTATCTGCATTTTTTTTTTATTTTGGCCCAATTGCAAAAGATGAGCAACTTGATCTCTAAGTTGAGCATTTCGCTCCTTTTCATTTTGGTGCTTTTCTACAAAAGCTAACTGCACCTATCAAAACATGAAGCACGAGCCTCTTTCAGCAGATGAGAATATTATGAATTCCACCTACCATGCAACAAACAACTAACACAGCATGCCTATGGTATCCATGTCACTGAGAAGACATGAAAGTGAATGGAACCTGTTCATTGTAGAGCTCAACAATTGTAACATAAAAATTAAACCAAAAAGCAGAAGTTGTATCTGAGTTGGATAAATAAAACAACTCCTCAAAACTTCGAACATACAAACCACGATCATAACTAGATCCGTCCTGCAAGACAAGTTTGGTCAGAATAAGCCAAGATGCATGGCATAGATGCCTCAAACACACAGACAACATAAGATAACAGCAACCGGGAGTCCCCGAGGAGTCAAAGCAAGACTGAGTGAAAGAGAGACGACCATGGTATGCGTCGCCCATAAGCAAATATAGAATCATTATAGCATCCAAAGCTGACTGCACAAATGGCCTATATTAGTTACAAGTAACTTAGATAATACTTGAGTTAAAAAAAAAAAAAAAATGCAGATACAACAACGAGACTCAACAATTCAGGCCTTGCAGGTAGTACTTATATCAAATTTCCTTATGTT
>NC_056564.1:13305113-13341721 GCF_013358625.1 Macadamia integrifolia | reverse complement strand
CCCTTGCTGCAAGTTGACTGTTGAGCTTCCTCTTGCCTCCATATGTCCGTTACTAAAATGAGCACTTTTATGGTTCTTCAATGTATTAAACAGGAACTAAAATATTGTTTATTGTTATGCCCCTATATATATTTTGGTTGAATAATAAATTAAACTTCAAACAAACCTAGCCTTTGCAAAGTGGATTTTTGGGGGGGGGGGAAGGATTGGGTTTGCAAAATAGAGGGGTGAGGCCTAAGAAGTTACAATAAACCTATTTCTGGTTGTTCTGAACATCGACCACGGGACCTGTAATCTTAGATTTCACTGAAAATATAATGGAGTTCTAAATTTGGTGGAATGACCTAGCTTTAGAGGTCTACCAATTGTAAGTAAAAAGAAATAGAAACTACCTTATACGAACCACTTTTAGATTCTCTGCAAGTATATGGCTTTTCATTGCTGTCTAACCTTGAAACATGTGCCAGTTTATTAGAGAGATGGATCTTTAATAAAGAACAGCATATAGGCTTTCTGTTTGAGTTAAGTGTTCATTATTTGTAATATACTTAATTTCTCAATATAAAAAATGGACCAAATCTGGATTTTGAGCATACTAAGTCTACACCTAATATTTAGACATATTCTGTTCTTTTCTTCTCATTGTGCATTGTACATAGATGTTTTACTGAATTTTTTTTTCTACACCCCTATCATCTATTGGTTTATTTCTATTCTTTCACCTCTGTTCTTGCACATCTAAGTTACTAGTGAGATTTATTCTTTGATTTAAGATTATTTGAAGGTTTATTGGGGTTATAATCTGTTGAGCTATGAAGTTTGAAGTTACTGTTGGCCATAAACTTATTGGCGGGGTTTTCTGCTTCTGTGGCTATTGGCTGCAACTTTCAGGTAGCATTTTCTCGACTTTTGGTTCTTGGAATGCTGAGATATTTTGGGGTTCCTAGCTGTTGGTCATACTGTGCTTTTGATCCGAGTTGGTGCTTGATCTGCCTTGTAAATAGGAAACTACTGGTGGTTACTAAATTCTGTTATCTGGTTTCTATTCCTTTGGGTTGATGAAATGTGAATTCTGGTAATTGGTTCAAGTTGATTCTTACATATTGTGTTTAATCTAATGGTTCTATATGATGATTGGAGAATTTGATCTTTGTTATGCTGTTATGCTGTATGGTTGTGAAGTTATAGCTTTTTTTCTAATTTTGGAGCTCTATTTCTTTTCTTATTCACTTGCCCAAACCCTTATATCTAACCATTGAATTGGAATAGAACTTTCAGGGTTTGAAGTACTAAAGAAGACCTAGTTTCTGTAGTAATTTGGGACTGATCTAAATTCTATTTTTGGGAGTTGTTGAAGATCTGCTGTTGTTTTAAGTTCCTATGATTCTGCTTGCGGGTGGGACTTTCAAATTTACTATGGTGTTAGATTTAAATCCACTAAAACCACTTTAAAAACTCAAAATTTTGCTATGGTGTTAGAATTTGAGTTTTCAAATTTTGCTTGCGGGTGGGACTTTCAAATTTACTATGGTGTTAGATTTAAATCCACTAAAACCATTTCAAAAACTCAAAATTTTCCTTCAATCGTGTATGTTCCTATCCTTACTCTCAAAATATGAATCCTGCTGCTGTTTTGAGTTCCTATGATTCTGCTTGTGGGTGGGATTTTCAAATTTACTAAGGTGTTAGATTTGGATCCATTAAAACCACTTAAGAAAACAAAAAGATTCCATTCAATCTTGTATGTTGCTATCCTTACTCTCAAAATATGAATCGTACTACTGCTATAACTTCCCTAGCGAGAATGTGTCTCTCAGCTGGAAGTTGAAATAGTAAAAAAAGAGATGGAGATATCCTTATAGCGATCATAGTAGGGCTCCCCACTAGAAAAAAGGGGGAAAAAAGAGACAACATGGCGGGAGCACAATGATTGCTGAAAATTCAAACTCTGATCAAAAGAAGGAAAGAAGGGGGAAATTAAATTAAAAAAATATGAGAGGCATTTCAGTTCGATTTCTTTGTTAATCACATCTGCTTTTAGCGTGTTTCGTTAGTTTTCTTTTCTTGGATTGTCAGTAGAAAGATTATTGTTTGAGATCTAGGGTCTGGAGAGATGATAATGGCGGAACAGTAGAAATGGAGCTGGGAGGTCCCTGGATTCAAACCTCGGAAGTCATTTGAGCGTCAAGATCATATGCCCGCTCCTCTGATTCGGTGGTACTCAATTTCAGTGTCATCGATTTTGTCGCAGTCTGACTCCCCGAAGAAAGTTTTAGCTACCATAGTCCAGAAATTGTAGGAAAAAGTAGAGGTTCGTACACTTCTTCTTTGCAAACACTTGTTTATAATTCTTTTGCATATTTTATAGAGTGATTTAGTTGTGTTGTGGTAGTCATCCAAGTAGGTTACTGTCTTAGCGATTTTTTATTTTTTTATTTTTTGTCACAAGTGAGTTCTGTTGTTTCTTGTGGCTTGAGAGGAAGATCATATTTGCTCGGTGGGAAAGTTTTGAAGTAACATTGATAGTGCCTGCAATGGACAATGTGAGATGCTTTCTACATTGAGCAGCTGGTGTTGAGGATTATTGGCTGTTACAAGATAGAAAGGCTTAGCTCGTGAATGATTGAATGCTGTTGTCGTTTTGGCTGATGGGAACAATAATTGTTTTATCTAGTGAACACTTACTGAAGATGATGGAGATATAAGGGACTCGCGAGAATAAGCTGATCTGCTGTTGAAAAGCAGAATCTTGATGAATAGAACCAGTAAGAAAATGGAGAAGAATGAAAATACAAGAATTATGCAAATATTGGCAGTTCTATATTGCCATACAGATTTAATGTTGTCATTACATCTTCCAACGTGTTTAACTGAATGACTTGCTTCTCAGATTTACAGCAGTTTTACATTTAGGCTCCGTTTGGTATCGTTTCTGTTCCAGAAACTCCGTTTCGTGTCAGAAACGGAAATTTCAGTTTCTGTGTCAAAATGCCATTTTTAAACGATTTAAGGCTGTTTGGTGAATCTGTTTCTAGAACAGTTTCAGAACCAAGAAACGACATTTCTGCCGTTTGGTAATACTTGTTTCAGAAGCGGTTTTTTTTTTCTTTTCTTTTAAGTCAATAATTACAAAAATAACATTAAAATACTATAAGCATATAAATTTTTTTGGGACAATAAAATATTACACACCAACGAAAAAAAACATGGTTTCCAAAAGATGAATAAAATACAGTATTAACAATGCCTTATGCAAGTTAACTATTACATAATTCCCCAAATTTTCACTTTTTTTCCAAGTCTAAAGACTTGAATGCATGGAGGATGTCTTTCATCTTATTTGTTTGGTCCTCTAATCCTTTAAGTGTCCCTTCCAGATATCCTTTCATGTACTCGTTCGAAACGGAAAGTGGTCTGGATGATGTTGATGTTGAGCTTGAGTTTTCTGAACATAATGTATGTTGTATGGTAGAGATATGTGTTTCATCTTTCAACCATACAAACATACCACATCCACGGTTATCAGCCTATATCAAATAATAGATGTGATTAGGGTCGTTGAAATTTAACATCGAATTAAACAAAAATCATAAATTATCTATAGGTATAGGTCAATCGTAGAAATAAATTACCCCAGTTGAACTTGGGCAACATAGAAAATACTGTCCCTTGTTTGGACCTTTCGTCGCAGTTCGTACTTTGTATTGACCTTTACCACATCTACATAGATGTAGTTGGTCCACCCACATGGAAAAATTACATGAATCTTCACACTTGAAAAATTCTCTTCCAATATTTTTACCCGACTTGGTTGTATATTTACCACAACTCTTCCCACAAATTTCACAAGTTGCTATCATGAGTGGGGGCATAGAAGAAGTCATCTGTAACAGAAATTTATTTATCAAAAAAGTTAATATAGCATCCAAATATATGACATTCATAATAATATATCAACTTGTACCACATATATAAATGTACCATAAAACAAGTACTACGTGGGTTGAAATATCAATTTAGGTTTTTAGTTTTGGCAAAATAGTTATCGGTTTTAGTTTTCAATTAGTTCTGGCATCCTTTGTTGTCTAGCCATTGCATTTGTATTCTTAGCCTAGTGGCATTCATCTCTTTTGCCCGATTTCGTTGACTTGATTATATTGTAGAATGATCAACGAAATCTTCATGTGGCGGATTCAAGTCATCTTCTGCAACTTTTAAATCATCGCTCATCTCCACGAATTCTGCATTAGCAATATGCTCTTCTCGAATATAATTGTGTAGCCCACAACATGCTAGTACGATTGATGCCTGAGCTTCCACTGGGAACTGATGCATTAGCCTTAAAATTTTAAATTTGTTCTTCAATACCCCAAATATGCGTTCAATGACATTCCGAAGTGATGAATGCCTATAATTGAATAACTCTTTCGCTGTTCTTGGGGATCTTCTACGCCCTTTATAGTCTGGTAGATGGTATCTCTCACCCCTAAATGGTGTCAAAAATCCAGATTGGCTAGCATACCCAGAGTCGACAACATAATACTTTCATACAGACAAAAAATAATATATATTATTACATATACACTCAAATGAAAATCTAATATAACAGTATAAAGTTAATACCTGGAGGTGGATGTGAAAAACTCAATCGAGGATCACTTCTTGCCTGTTCAAGTACTCGACAGTCATTTGCACTACCTTCCCATCCCGCATACACATATGTGAATCGCATGTCAAATGAACATGCACACATCACATTTTGAGTTGTGATCTCCTTCTGAGTCCTATATCGAATTTGATCCTCTCTTGGAACTACCGCATGGATATGAGTACCATCTATGGCGCCAATGCAATGCTATGACATATATTGACAATTAAATGGCCAGTACATATAAGAATATAAACATTCATATATTTAATTACAAACATGTATCATATTAACATATTTACCTTGAAAAAAGGATAGTATTTTGGGTTCTGTGCAATCTCTATCGGTATCATATTGACGTCTGGCGTTCTGATTTTCTCCTTAGCCAGGCGTTGCATTGCAATCAAGACAACATTGAATGTTCGACTAACTGTTTCTCCTGAGTGGTTGAAATGATTTTGGGTGTCCCTAAACAATTACTACACAATTGGAAACAAATAACTGTAAAACATAACACGATGACACATCGTCTCAACCCAAAACACATGTTCAACATTACACATCAATAATATATAAAAAAAAAAGAACAAAATAAATAAACGCCAAGTCATGCAATGTATCTCCAAAAGTAAAATTACACACATCAAAAGTAGAGTCTCGAATCCAAAATTATCAAAAGTAGCATTCAAACACAACCTCAACTACTCCAAGGCATCTAAAAGCCAAGTCCTCTTCACAGGCTCTGCACAGACAAACAACTCCCTCCAACTAGGATCAGTACACATACGACTGGTGGCCTTCAAATATCTCCTTTGATATATCTGGTATGGAGGATTTCACCGCCTCACATGCACTCACACTGAAATCTCGAGGACAAGATGCACCTACCCCACCACGAACAGGAGATGTAACAGAAGTACTGGATGCTTTCTCAATTTTCATGGATAAATACTTCCCATACAAGTCCTTCACGTGGCTATCTCCCTTATTGGCGCTCTTTTTTCTTCGTCCCGTAGGTGTCCTATCAAGACTTCGTTTTGTGGTGGTCTGAGTTGGAGTATGAGTATCCTCATGAAAGGGGTCATTCATGCTTATATGCACCGGGGTACTGGGGGAGTGAGAGACTTGCTCAATATCAACTGTATTAACAACGTCGATGCCATCCAAATCTTGAGCACTATCAACCCCTAAGTTACCTCTAGCATATGCATCCCCAAATACCATGCTTAAATCTGGCCAATTGTTTAGTCCATACTTCTTCTATTTCAACCAACCTGGATTTGCCTGCATAAGCAGTAATTGTATCACGTATATGTACTATTCATTGTAATCTAATTTTTAAATAATTCAACTAGCTAGTGAAATCTAGTGTACCTGTATTGCCCTATCCCATACGGACTCATCATCAACTGTGACTGCTTTTGTCATTGACTTCCACCCAAATCCAGTTGTGTCAAGCAGTCTCTTGAACTGTTGATACTCTTGTTTCAACTTGTTCATCTTATTGCGTAACTATTCTCTCCCGACTGGACGATTTAAAGCCTGTTGAAATTGCTTTGTAATGTTCTCCCATCCAGTTTTGTTAAATGAATTACCGGATTTGTGACCATTTTTTACAGCTTCTTTCATTGCTTCAATGAAAACAGTGGTCTCAAATTCTGACCACTTAATGGCAGGGATACTACTTTCAGACATAATAGCTAGACATTATAAGTTAGTGTAAAAGTTAGCATACTGTGACAAAAAAAGACTGAACACTAAAAAAAGAAATAACAAAGATTATCTTGGAGAGACATAATGGAAAGACCAATAAAACCAAGCAAGGTAACAAAGAAATCAAGCATAGGAAAATAACAAAGATATCAAGCATAGGAAAATAATAAAGAAATCAAACGTAGGAAAACAACAAAGGAGGCAGTTGTACTTCAACCTCTAGCATGGCAGTGATTTACTTGTAAAAGTGTCTTTATGTGCCATAGGGAAAGAATCAAAGGGCATGGTTTTGGTCGGTATCATTTTGTCTCAATACCAATCAATGTTAATTATACAACTGTTAGTGGAAGTTGAAGTTGGGTCCCTATTTATTACTCTGAAATAGGCCATTGGTTTATAGCAAACCAAAAAATACTGAAAACTGTTCAAGGACCATTGGGCACTCGGAAGGCAAAATAGTTTTATTAATTCCTCAGGGTGTTGTAAGTAGGGGCAGCATATTTTTCTTTTGTTACCAACCTCAGACTTCTCTCTGTTTGACATAATGTGGAGATGATTTGTGTTTTTTGCAGATGGAAGATTTCACAAATGCAGTTGTAGAGTAGAAAATCATGCTCAGCAGCTCAGTTTTCTATAAAGAAAGATCAAAGTAGAAAGAAAACCACATTTTCATAGTCATAGTGAAGGACAAATAAACAGTACTTTGCAGGGGAAATTTTTGGGATTGAAGAAATCTTATCGCATGGGCAAAAGTATTAAAGGAGGCAATAATGACATCTGCAACCACCAGGTTCAGGGGTTCCTTGGAGTAGCATTAAAGGTTTATCTTTGAATCTTCTCTGCTCCCATCAAACCTTACCAGCTGAAAAGCTAAATGATGAACTGGGTTTAAAAGCACAAAATTGAGTAACTATAAACAGATCCACCCACCAGACAAAGTTCAAAGAAGGAATGAAGATGAGAGTAGTAGAAGAAGAAAAAGAATGCTTGTGATCCTCCCTGGTTATCTGTGTTGACATTGGCTATAAGTTTTCCTTTTGGCCCACTTTTTTGTGTAAATGGGTTGCAAATGCAATTTTTCGAGCACTGCCTGGCTCACTCAATTTTTAGGTGGAGATGATAGGTGTGGGTGTTCTCACCTTTCAGAACATTCTGCCCATGCCATTAGTTTGGTATGGGACAATGGGCTTTTGTGCATTAATCAGTTGTCAAAGGTGTGATTGGGCAAGGATTTTGTGATCTGTGAAACAGCTGTGGTTGGAATCTCCTAATGGGAAGCCGGACAAAGACTGCAATAATGAAGTGTGTTTAAATTGAGTAACTATAAACAGATCAAACAGATCTGCAATATGCAATCAGCAATAAAAACTACAGATTTACAGAAATAACATAAGAACCATTACATAGGATACACAGATTATTCAGTACTTTAAATGCAAGAATATTAGAGTAATAAAAAATTATCAACAGAAGAACAAAAAAGCTATTAAAGTGACATTACATGTGAGGAAGTTACTTGATGATGTAAAAAAAAAAAACTACAGATTTACAGCCAGTTAGTTGGGGAATTCATGTTTAACATTTTCCATTATGAAAGAAAGAAATCAAGCAAACAAAGCAAGGAGAAGAGGAAAAAAAGGGATCAACAGAAGCAGTTTGGAATTTTAGAATTCGAGTGGAATAAAATTGAAACAAATTCAGAGAAAGAGGGGATTAATACACCTACTGTGTTAAGATGAGAAGTAATAGAGTCAATAAGGTGGTCCAAAAAACCCCTAAATTTGTTCCAATACCTCACTGTGATTACCATAGATGAAGAAGAAGAAGAGGTTGAATAGAAGAAGAAAAGAAGAGATGAAGAAGAAGAACGAGAAGAAGGAGAAGATGCGAAGAAGTTACCTGAGATCTTGGGTTCGGAAGGGGTCACGAGCTGGGTTCGCGCTTCTCTCCTCTCTGCTCTCCTCTCTCTGTCGCGGACTGTCGGGAACTAATGTTAGAGGAAGAAGAAGAACGAGAAGAAGGAGAAGAGGTGAAGAAGTTACCTGAGATGGGTTTTTCGGAAGGGGTCACAACAAGCTGGATTCTCGCTTCTCTCCTCGCTGCTCTCCTCTCTCTGTCGCCGACTGTCGGGAACGAATGTTGGAGGAAGAAGAAGAACGAGAAGAACGAGAATAGGTGAAGAAGTGAGCCTGAGATGGGTTTTTCGGAAGGAGGGAAGTGGGTTCTGGCTTCTCTCCTCTCTGCTCTCCTCTCTCTGTCGCGGACCGTCGGGAACGATTGTTTCAACTATATTAATTTGAAACGAAACCCACCGACAGAACAGCCTCCGGGGTGTTTCGTCAAATCACTGGTTTTTCGTTTTTTATGTACTTTGAGTTTCAAAAAAACAGGAACGGAGCTTTAATTTACCAAAAGGTTTTTTGCGTTTTTTGGTTCTATTAACACTCAAAAACGCTAGAAACGTTTTTTATGAACACTACCAAACGGCCTCTTAGCACGTTAATATACTGGCAAGAGCAATTTTGATTTTTACAAAAAAACCTTGATAACTAAATTCTGTTACTTCTATTTGAATCTTAGGGATATTCTGTGTTATAAAAATGATTAAGAACTAAATTCTGTTACCAAACCAATTGTTGGAACTTTTCTAATGGTTCTTCGGCATCTCCCCTTACACCTGAAAAGTGGTATATTTTGGATGCATTCCCCTTGAAGAGTATTCTTTAGTTTGTCAACTAGTGGCTTAGCATATTAGACTCTACAGAATTGGTTGATTATTACATGATGCATTATTGTCTGAAGTGGTTTATTATGGAAGTCATATGGGGTGAGTTCCATACGTTCATGTGAAGACTGACATTGGTCATGTCTGTATATGGGCATATGTTCCATTATAAATACTGCATTCAGTGTACTGCTTGGTTTAATTATCTAAAGATCTTGGAAAGTCGAAACTTGGGTTTAATTTTTGAAGATTTAGGCTTCTACTATTTAGAGGGGGAGCCTAGTCACAATGGTACGGTTGGTCCATTGCCACCTGGTGGTAGCGGGTTCAAGTCAAGGAAACAGCCTTTGTGCAAAGCCGGGGTAAGGCTTTGTACATCTACCCCTTCCCAGACCCTGCAGTAGCGGGAGCCACATGCACTGGGACCCTTTTTATGCTTCTATCATTTCCACTGTGTCATTCTGATTTTCCTTCTGAATCATTGTTTATTTTTAGTGATTATTCCCTCCATATTTGAATTGATGACGATCACTTTATATGAATATGTGTTTGCTTCATATTTTTGCATTATTGACACCTTGTATTTTCTTTTGAATCTGAAGGTACCTATTTACCTCGCATATTTTCTTCTCTTAACAGTTATGGACTTAATGGTTATCTTGTATTTGAGTGATTTTAAAGTTGACCTATGCATAAGTGCTACCTCATTTCAGATCAAGTTGTGCTTTAAGTTGAAGCTAGAATTTCGCTACTGGTCAATGAGAAGAAAAGGTTGTTCAATGACCTATTTACTGTTAAAGGTACATCTGTCCTGAGGTTATTTAAGAATGCTTAGTTTTGTATTTTCAGAACTGGATTTTTATATAAGACAACACTTTACTTCCTCATCCTTCTTGTTAAAAAA
This sequence comes from Macadamia integrifolia, assembly GCF_013358625.1. Classification (NCBI taxonomy): domain Eukaryota; kingdom Viridiplantae; phylum Streptophyta; class Magnoliopsida; order Proteales; family Proteaceae; genus Macadamia; species Macadamia integrifolia. The sequence goes on along the minus strand of NC_056564.1, from coordinate 13,331,731 downwards.
TGCTACTTTTAATGGGTATGGTGCACTGAAGAAGAAGGCTCATCAATAGTTGAGTTTCCTGATGATTTCACTATCCGTATTAACACTGGCCTTGATTTTTCTCCAACCCAAAGATGGAATTTGAATTTAATAGGGTGTATGGGCTGCATGTTAGGCAAGGTGAGAGAACATAAGTTTCCTTTGGTTGTTTCCTTTTCTTTGTAGCCTCTATTTCCATAATTCGTCTTTTCTTTTCAACTCAAGTATTATCTATGTTACTTGCAGCTAATATAGGATTTTCAACATATTGATTGTGTGAAAATATTATGCAGGGGAGCTCTTCTATGATGTTCAGCCATTTGTGCAGTCAGCTTTGGATGGCTATAAGGTTTCGAATCACGAGTTTCATATTAGTAGAATCAAACCATATTTCTCTTTTCTTTCTTTCCTTCTCTGTAACTTTCTCTCTCTTTATTTCCGAGCCGATCATAGCTCTCCCCTTCTTGTCTGGTTCAAGAGCATGGTTCTCCCTATTCTTAAAACAAACCTTCATTTGGTATGGATCTTCTCAGTGGTTCGTCGCGACGTTTGAAGGGCAGGTTCGTCGGTTGTTGTTGGGATTTCTCAGCTAAAGAAATCGAGAAAGATGAACTTAAGATCGGCTTATGGAACGTAACATCCAGCTTTTGTGCAATCTCCTTTTTTTTTTTTACTTTAGTTGTAGGAGTTCAAACAGCCCGTTCTTGATCAAACGTTTATTCACCTTAAAAAATCAAAGTTATTCTAGAATGTCGTTGGGGGCACGTCATGGACTAATAGCCCCAAAACAGAACATATTCTTATGATTTTTTTTTTTTAATATATATAATAGGACTTGAACACTTCAAAAGATAACCTGAAATGATTAAAACCATATTATACAGTTTAATTTTAATTTGTATTATGCACATGCTCGACCTTTGACATTTCTTTATTTTCTTTGCAGTCCCTGTGTTTGGCTAGCAGGTAGTAAGAAGACAGTCTGAGAACTCAAAGATGCCTTGGGCGGGTCAGAAGATGCATAAGTAAATTGGATAAGAATTGGCTAAATCAGTTGTTGGCTTGGAATCTGTTGAAACCAATGGATATCAAATTTTTTGTTAGGTGGTTACTGACTGTAAGGTTTGAACTTTCAATTAGCTTGTACATGATTGGCATCATTCTCTCCTACAATTGTGTTCTACCTAATGTTTATTTTTGTGCATACAACTCATTTTGAGGTACTAACAAAATCTTTGGACTGATGGTTGTGACTTGCTTCTCAGATTTACAGCAGTTTTACATTTAGCATGTTAATATATTGGCAAGAGCAATTTTGATTTTTACAAAAAAACCTCGAGAACTAAATTCTGTTACCTCTATTTGATTCTCAGGGATATTCTGCATTATAAAAATGATTAAGAACTAAATTCTGTTACCAATTCAATTGTTGGAACTTTTCTAATGGTTCTTCTACATCTCCTCTTACACCAAGAAAGTGGTATATTTTGGATGCATTCCCCTTGAATAGTATTCTTTAGTTTGTTAACTTAGTGGCATAGCATATTGAACTCTGCAGAATCAGTTGATTATTAGATACTGCATTATTATTTGAAGTGTGGTTAATTATGGAAGTCATCTGGGGTGAGTTTCTATACGTTCATGCGAAGACTGACATTGGTAATGTCTATATGGACATATTTTTCATTATAAATATTGCATTCAGTGTATTGCTTAGTTGAATTATCTCAAGATCTTGGAGAGTGGAAACTTAGATGGAAATTTTGAAGCTTTAGGCTTCTAGTATTTAGAGGGCGAGCCTAGTTGCAATGGTACGGTTGGTCTATTTCCACCTGGTGGTAGCGGGTTCAAGTTGAGGAAACGGCCTCTGCACAAAGCCTGGGTAAGGCTTTGTACGTCTAACCCTTCCCAGACCCTGCAGTAGTGTGAGCCTCGTGCACTGGGACTCTTTTTATGCTTCTATCATTTCCAATGTGTCATTCTGATTTTCCTTCTGAATCATTGCTTATTTTTAGTGATTGTTCCCTCCATATTTGAATTGATGACGATCACTTCTTTATATGAATGTGTCTGCTTCATATTTTTGAATTATCGACACCTTGTATTTTCTGTTGAATCTGAAGGCACCTATTTACCTCACACATTTTCTTCTCTTAACAGTTATGGTCTTAAATGTCATCTTGCATTTGAGTGATTTTGAAGTTGACCTATGCATAAGTGCTACCTCATTTCAGATCAAGTTGCGCTTTAAGTTGAAGCTAGAATTTCGCTACTGGTTAATGAGAAGAAAAGGTTGTTCAATGACCTCTGTTTTCTGTTAAAGGTACATCTATCCTGAGGTTATTTAAGAATGCTTAATTTTGTATTTTCAGAACTGGATTTTTATATAAGATGACATTTTACTTCCTCATCCTTCTTGTTAAAAAAGGCTACTTTTAATGGGTATGGTGCACTGAAGATGAAGATTCATCAATCGTTGAGTTTCCTGATGATTTCACCATCCATATTAACACTGGCCTTGATTCTTTCTCCAACCCAAAGAAGAAATTCGAATTTGATAGGGTGTATGGACTGCATGTTGGGCAAGGTGAGAGAACATAAGTTTCCTTTTCTTCGTAACCTCTACTTCCATAATTCCTCATTTCTTTTCAACTCAAGTATTATCTATGTTACTTGCAGCTAATTTAGGATTTTCAACATATTGATTGTGTGAAAATATTATGCAGGGGAGCTCTTCCATGATGTTCAGCCATTTGTGCAGTCAGCTTTGGATGGTTATAAGGTTTCGAATCACGAGTTTCAGATGAGTAGAATCAAACCATATTTCTCTTTTCTATCTTTCCTTCTCTGTAACTTTCTCTCTTTATTTCTGAGCCGATCATATTACTCTCTCCTTATCTGGTTCAAGAGCATGGTTGTCCCTGTTCTTAAAACAAACCTTCATTTGGTATGGATCTTCTCCGTGGTTTGTCGTGACGTTTGAAGGGCTGGTTCGTTGGTTGCTGCTGGGATTTCTTAGGTAAAGAAATCCATAAAGATGAACTTAAGATCGGCTTATGGAACGTAACATCCAACGTTTTTTGAATCTCCTTTTCTTTGGACTTTACTGGTAGGAGTTCAAGCAGCCCTTTCTTGATCAAACGTTTTATTCACCTTAAAAAATAAAAGTTATTCTAGAATGTTGGTGGAGTTTTGCACGTCTTGGATTAATAGCCCCAAAACAGAACATATTCTCATGATTTTTTTTTTTTTTTTGGTTTATACAATAGGACTTGGACACTTCCAAAGATAACCTGAAATGATTAAAACCGTATTATACTGTTAAATTTTAATTTGTATTGAGCACATGCTCTACCTTTAACATTTTTTTATTTTCTTTGCAGTCCCTGTGTTTGGCTAGCTAGTAGTAAGAAGACAGTCTGAGAACTCAAAGAAGCCTTCGGCGGGTCAGAATATGCATAAGGGAACTCAACGACTCTTTTAAGAATTGGATAAGAATTGGCTAAATCAGTTGTCGGCTTGGAATCTATTGAAACGAATGGGTGCCAAATTTTTTGTTGGGTGGTTGCTGACTGTAAGGTTTGGACTTTCAATTAGCTTGTACATGATCGGCATCATTCTCTCCTATAATTGTGTTCTACCTAACGTTTACTTTTGTGCATACAACTCATTTTGAGGTACTAACAAAATCTTTGGACTGATGGTTATGACTTGCTTCTCAGATTTACAGCAGTTTTATATTTAGCATGTTAATATATTGGCAAGAGCAATTTTGATTTTATAAAAAAAACTTTGTGAACTAAATTCTGTTACCTCTATTTGAATCTCTGGGATATTCTGCATTATATAAATGATCAAGAACTAAATTCTGTTACCAAACCAATTGTTGGAACTTTTCTAATAGTTCTTCTGCATCTCCCATTATACATGAAAAGTGGTATATTTTGGATGCATTCCCCTTGAATAGTATTCTTTAGTTTGTTAACTTAGTGGCTTAGCATATTAAACTTTACAGAATTGGTTGATTATTACGTACTGCATTATTGTCTGAAGTGGTTTATTATGGAAGTCATCTGGGGTGAGTTTCTATACGTTCATATGAAGACTGACATTGGTAATGTCTTTATCGGCATATTTTTCATTGTAAATATTGCATTCAGTGTATTGCTTGGTTTAATTATCTCAAGATCTTGGAAAGTAGAAACTTAGTTTGAATTTTTGAAGCTTTAGGCTTCTAGTATTTAGAGAGCGAGCCTAGTCGCAATGGTATGGTTGGTCTATTGCCACCTGGTGGTAACGGGTTCAAGTCAAGGAAACAGCCTCTACGTGAAGCCGGGGTAAGGCTTTGTACGTCTACCCCTTCCCAAACCCTGCAATAGTGGAACCACGTGCACTGGGACCCTTTTTATGCTTCTATCGTTTCCACTGTGTCATTCTGATTTTCCTTTTGCCTCCTTGACCCTACATAATAAGTAACTTACTCTTTCTAGAATCCAGATATTAATGTAAAAGAGGGGAGATATGTAACTACTTAACTTGTGCAGAATTAATGGACAAAAAGGGGCTGCTCTAATGCGTAATGTCTTGAGGTGTCGAGCTGGGTCTTGGACTTGTGCGCCTTGAGCCAGGGCTTGGGCTTCCCTCACGGATGAGATATTCTTTTACTGCCCAATTCAGGTCAGCCTTTCTTTCCTCATGAATGAGGTCTTCTTTTGCCGACATCTCGTCCTTCCCTCGTGGATGAGATCTTTTGCTACCAATTGGGGTCGGCCTTTCTTTCCTCATGAATAAAGTCTTTTGCAGCCAATTGTGGCTCAAACTTACGTGCCTTAGTGCGTGAAGTCTTTAGGTGCCAAGTTGAGGCTCGGGCTTACATGCTTTAGTGTCTAAAGTGTTGAGGTGCCAAGTTGGGGCTTGGGCTTGCATGCCTTAGTGCATAAGGTTTTGAGGTGTTGAGCTAAGGCTTAGGCTTGCGTGCCTTAATGCGTAAGGTCTTGAGGTGCCGAGCCAGGGCTTGGGCTTGCGTCCCTTAATACTTAAGGTCTTGATGTGTCGGGCCGGGGCTCGGGCTTGTGTGCCGTAGTTCGTAAGGTTTTCAGGTGTCGAGTCGGGGCTCAGGCATATGTACCTAACTGCGCAATGTCTTGAGGTGTTGAGCTAAGGCTTGGGCTTACGTGCCTTAGTGTGTAAGGTCTTGAGGTGCCAAGCCGTGTCGAGCTGTGCCGAGGGCATACGAGCCTTTGTGCGTAAGGTTTTGAGGTGCCGAGTCGGGGCTCCAGCTTGCGCGCCTTAGTGCGTAAGGTCTTGAGGTGCCTAGTCAAGGCTCGGGCTTGTGATGTTTTTTGTGTAAGGTCTTAAGGTGTTGTGCAGAGGCTCTGACTTTGTGCACCTTGAGCCAGGGCTCGGGCTTGCGTGCCTTAGTGCATAAGGTTCTGAGGTGTCGTGCTGGGGATTGGGCTTGAGTGCCTTAATGCATAAGGTTTTAAGGTACCGAGCTAGGGCTCAGGCTTGTGCGCCTTGAGTCGGGGATTGGGCTTACGTGCTTTAGTGCGTAAGTTCTTGAGGTGCTAAGCCAAGGCTCGAGCTTATACACTTTGAGTAGGGGCTCGGGCTTATGTACCATGAGCCGGGGCTAGGGCTTGTGCACCATGAGCCGGGGCTGGGGCTTGGGCTTATGTGCCTCAGTGCGTAAGGTCTTGAGGTGCCGAGCCAGGGCTCGGGCTAGGGCTCGGGCTTAGGCTTGCGTGCCTTAGTGTATAAGGTTTTGAGTTGCCTAGCCAGGGCTCGGGCTTTGTGCCTTGAGTAGGGTCTTGGGCTTGAGTGCCTTAGTGAGTAAGGTCTTGAGATGCCGAGCCGAGGCTCTAGATTTTGAGCCTTTGTGCACAAGATTTTGAGGTGCCGAGCTTGGGCTCGGGCTTGCGTGCCTTAAAGCGTAAGATTTTAAGGTGCCGAGCTGGAGCTCGGGTTTTCGTGCCTTAGTGCGTAAGGTTTTGAGGTGTCGAGTTGGGGCTCTAGCTTGCGTACCTTAGTTCGTAAGGTCTTGAGTTGCCGAGACGAGGCTCAGGCTTACGTCTCGTAGAGCATATGGTCTTAAGTTACCGAGCCGGGGCTTGGGCTTGCGTGCGTAAGGTCTTAAGAGCCCGAGCCAGGGCTTGGGCTTGGGCTTGGGCTTGTGAGCCTTTGTGTGTAAGGTCTTGAGGTGCCGAGCCAGAGCTCGGGCTTGTGCTCTTTGAGCCAGGGCTCAGGCTTGCTTGCCTCAACGCATTAGGTTTTGAGGTGCCAAGTCGAATCTCAGGCTTGCGTGCCTTAGTGTGTAAGGTCTTGAAGTGCCAAGCTGGGGCTCGGGCTTGTATGCCTTAGTGCGTAAGGTTTTGAGGTGCCAAGCCGGGTCTTGGTTTTGCATGCCTTAGTCTGTAAGGTTTTGAGGTGTCAAGTTTAGGCTCGGACTTACGTGCCTTAGTTCATAAATTTTTGAGGTGTCAAGTTGAGGCTCGGGCTTACATGCTTTGAGCTGGGGCTTAGGCTTGCATGCCTTAGTGCGTAAGGTCTTGAGGTGTCGAGCCAGGGCTCAGGCTTGTGTGCTTTAGTGTATAAGGTCTTGAGGTGCTAGGCCGCGCTAGGGCTTATTTGCCTTAGTGCGTAAGATTTTGAGGTGTCGAGCTCAGGCTTACAACCCTTTGGGGTAAGCTTTTGAGGTTCCGAGCCAGTGCTCGGGCTTGTACACCTAAAGCTTGGGCTCGAGCTTTTGTGCCTTAGTGCGGGTCTTGGGGTGCCTTGCTAGGGTTCGGGCTTGGGATTACGTGCCTTTGTACGTAAGGTCTTGAGGTGCCGAGCAGGGCTTGGGCTTGCGTGCCTTAATGCATAAGATTTTGAGGTGCCAAGCCGAGGCTCGGGCTTGTGCGCCTTGAGCCGGGGCTCGGGCTTTCCTTGCGGATGAGATATTCTTTTACTCGCAGATGAGATATTCTTTCATGTCTTCTTAGTGACATAGATACCATAGGCATGTTGTGTTAGTTGTTTGTTGCATGGTAGATGGAATTCATAATATTCTCATTTGGTGATAATGGCTTGTGCTTCATGTTTTGATAGGTGCAGTCAGCTTTTGCAGAAAAGCACCAAAACGAAAAAGGAGCAAAATGCTCTAACTTAGAAATCAAGTTACTCATCTTTTGCAATTGGCCCAAGATAAAAAAAAAATGCAGATACAATAAGAAGATTTAATAATTCAGGCCTTGCAGGTAGTGCTTATATCAAATTTCCTTATATTCCTATTGGTATGGTAGTTTCCTACATATGTATCTATTTGAGAATCCTCATGCATTTACTTGGAATATCATGTGTGCAGTGTGCACTATCCCACTTTAGCTATTTTTAGGTGTCTGTTGTGTGTCCATGGTTGTTTTAAAGCTCAGAATTCTTATAGTTTTGAAGACGCCTTGGTTGACACGTGGCTTTGTATACCCAAGGGGACCAGCAGCCAACTAGCCACATGTGTGTAGATAGATTCCCAGGATACCAAACCTTCAAAAAATAAAGAAAAAGAAAAAAAAAATAGAGAAAAAGAAAGAAGAAGAAGAAAAGCAAGTGGTATTATGTCGGTTTGGCAGTAGAGATGACTAAGTGAGTGCTGCCAAGGCAAAGGGAAAACAAAAGGAACAAGGAGAAGGAAGAAGAATAGCTACATTCCTGGTCCTGATTGGCAGTACCACCATTGCTGCAAGTTGACTGTTGAGCTCCCTCTTGCCTCTATATGTGCCCGAATAAAATGAGCACTTTTATGGTTCTTTAATGTATTAAACAAGAACTAAAATATTGTTTATTGTTATGCCCATATATATATATTGGTTAAATAATAAATTAAACTTCAAACAAACCCAGCCTTTGCAAAGTGGATTTTGGGGGGGAGGGAGATGATTGAGTTTGCAAAATAGAGGGGTGAGACCCAAGAAGTTACAATAAACCTATTTTCTGTTGTTCTGAACATCGACCACGGGACCTGTAATCTTAGATTTCACTGAAAAAATAATAGAGTTCCAAATTTGCTCGAATAACCTAGCTTTAGAGGTCTACCAATTGTAAGTAAAACGAAACAGCAGAAACTACCTTATACGACTCACTTTTAGACTCTGCAAGTATATGGCTTCTCATTGTTGTCTAACCTTGAAACATGTGCTAGTTTATTAGTGTGATGGATCTTTAATAACGAACAGCATATAGGCTTTCTTTTGTCTGAGTTAAATGTTCATTATTTGTAATATACTTAATTTCTCAATATAAAACATGGACCGGTATTGTTACATAATACATTAAATACTACAACTAGGGCTCGTTGTTCATCTTAAGCCCAAGGCCTCTCTCCTGCCTTCATTACACACTCACACACACACACACACACAAAAAATAAAAATCTGGAGTTTGAGCATACTAGGTCTAAACGTAATATCTAGACATTCTGTTCTTTTCTTCTCATTGTGCTTTGTACAGAGATGTTTTACTGATTTTCTTTTTCTACATCGCTATCATCTATTGGTTTGTTTCTATTCTTTCACCTTTGTTCTTGCATAGCTATATACATAATGAGATTTATTCTTTGATTTAAGATTATTTGAAGGTTTATTGGGGTTATTATCTGTTGAGCTACATGTCGATTTGAAGTTTGAAGTAACTGTTGGCCATAAACTTACTGGCAGGGTTTTCTGCTTCTGTGGCTATTGGCTGCAACTTTGAAGTAGCGTTTTCTCAACTTCTGGTGCTTGGAGTGCTGAGATATTTTGGGGTTCTTAGTTGTTGGTCATACCGTGCCTTTGATCCGAGTTGGTGCTTGATCTGCCCTGTAAATAGGAAACTACTGGTGGTTACTAAATGCTGTTATCTAGTTTCTATTCTGTTGGGTTGATGAAATGTGAATTCTGGTAATTGGTTCAAGTTGATTCTTACATATTGTGTTTAATATGATGGTTCTTTATGATGATTGGAGAATTTGATGTTTGTTATGCTGTATGGTTGTGAAGTTATAGCTTTTTTTTCTAATTTTGGAGCTCAGTTTCTTTCCTTATTCACTTGCCCAAACCCTTATATCCAACCATTGAATTGGAATAGAACTTTCAGGTTTGAAGTACTAGTGGAGACCTAGTTTCTGTAGTAATTTGGGACTGATCTAAGTTCTATTTTTGGGAGTTGTTGAAGATCTCCTACTGTTGTTTTGAGTTCCTATGATTCTGCTTACGGGTGGGACTTTCAAATTTACTTTGGTGCTAGATTTAAATCCGCTAAAACCACTTCAAAAACTCAAAATTTTCCTTCAATTGTGTATGTTCCTATCCTTACTCTCAAAATATGAATCTTGCTGCTGTTTTGAGTTCCTATGATTCTGCTTGTGTGTGGGATTTTCAAATTTACTATGGTGTTAGATTTGGATCCATTAAAACCACTTGAGAAAACTAAAAAATTCCATTCAATCTTGTATGTAGCTATCCTTACTCTCAAAATATGAATTGTACTGCTGCTAAAACTTCCCTAGCGAGAACGTGTGTCTCAGTTGGAAGTTGAAACAGTAAAGAAAGAGATTGAGATATCCTTATAGTGATCATAATAGGGCTCCCCACTAGAAAAAAAGGGGAAAAAAAGAGAACAAGGTGGGAGTGCAATGACTGCTGAAAATTCAAACTCTGATCAAAAGAAGGTAAGAAGGGGGAAATCAAATTAAAATAATATGAGAAAGGCATTTCAGTTCAATTTCTTTGTTCATCACATCTGCTCTTTAGCGTGTTTCGTTAGTTTTCTTTTCTTGGATTGTCAGTAGAGAGATTATTGTTTGAGATCTAGGTTCTGGAGAGACGATAATGGCAGAACAGAAGAAATGGAGCTGGGAGGTCCCTGGATTCGAACCTTAAAAGTCATTTGGGTGTCAAGATCATAAGCCTGTTCCTCTGATTAGGAGGTTCTCGATTTCAACATCATTGATTCTGTCACAGTCTGACTCCCCAAAGAAAGTTTTAGCTACCAAAGTCTAGAAATTGAAGGCAAAAGTGGAGGAAAACACTTGTTTATGATTCTTCTGTGTATCTTATGGAGGGATTTAGTTGTGTTGTTGTGGTAGTCATCCAACTATCCAAGTAGGTTACTGTCTGAGAGATTTTTTTTTCTGTCACAAGTGAGTTCTGTTGTTTCTTGTGGCTTGAGAGGAAGAACATATTTGCTCGGTGTGAAAGTTTTGAAGTAACATTGATAGTGCCTGCAATGGACAATGTGAGATGCTCTCTACATTGAGTAGCTGGTGTTGAGGATTATTGGCTATTACAAGGTAGACAGGCTTAGCTTGTGAATGATTGAATGCTGTTGCCGTTTCGGCTGATGGAAACAGTAATCGTTTTATCTTGTGAACACTTACTGGAGTTGATGGAGAAATAAGGGACTTGCTAGAATAAGCTGATCTGCTGTTGAAAAGCAGAATCTTGATGAACAGGACCAGTAGGAAAATGGAGAAGAATGAAAATACAAGAATTATGCAAATATTGGCAGTTCTATATTGCCATACTGATTTAATGTTGTCATTACATCTTCCAACGTGTTTAACTAAATGACTTGTTTCTCAGATTTACAGCAGTTTTACATTTAGCATGTTAATATATTGGCAAGAGCAATTTTGATTTTTACAAAAAAACCTTGATAACTAAATTCTGTTACCTCTGTTTGAATCTCATGATTATTCTGCGTTATAAAAATTAATAAGTACTAAATTTTGTTACCAAACCAATTGTTGGAACTTTTCTAATGGTTCTTCGGCATCTTCCCTTACACCTGGAAAGTGGTATATTTTGGATGCATTCCCTTTGTAGACTATTCTTTAGTTTGTTAACTTAGTGGCTTAGCATATTGAACTCTGCAAAAGTGGTTGATTATTAGATATTGCATTATTGTCTGATGTTTGGTTAATTATGGAAGTCATCTGGGGTGAGTTTCAATACGTTCATGTGAAGAATGACATTAGTAATGTCTATATGGGGATATTTTTCCTTATAAATATTGCATTCAGTGTATTGCTTGGTTCAATTATCTTAAGATCTTGGAAAGTGGAAACTTAGTTTGAATTTTTGAAGCTTTAGGTTTATAGTATTTAGAGGGCGAGCCTTGGTGCAATGGTACTGTTGGTCTATTGCCATCTGGTGGTAGCGGGTTCAAGTCTAGGAAACAGCCTCTGCGCGAAGCCGGGGTAATGCTTTGTATGTCTACCCCTTCCCAGACCCTACAGTAGCGGGAGCCACATGCATTGGGACCCTTTTTATGCTTCTATTATTTCCACTATGTCATTCTGATTTTCCTTCTGAATCATTGCTTATTTTTAGTGATTGGTCCCTCCATATTTGAATTGATGACGATCACTTTTTTATATTAATGTGTCTGCTTCATATTTTTGCATTATCGACACATTGTATTTTCTGTTGAATCTGAAGGTACCTATTTATCTCACATATTTTCTTCTCTTAGCAGTTATGGTCTTAATTGTTATCTTGTATTTGGGTGATTTTAAAGTTGACCTATGCATAAGTGCTACCTCATTTTAGATTAAGTTGCGCTTGAGGCTGAAGCTAGAATTTCGCCACTGGTCGATACGAAGAAAAGGGTGTTCAATGACCTGTTTATTGCTAAAGGTACATCTGTCCTGAGGTTATTTAAGAATGCTTAGTTTTGTATTCCCAGAGCTGGATTTTTTTATATAAGATAACATTTTTCTTCCTTGTCCTTCTTGTTAAAAAAGGCTACTTTTAATGGATATGGTGCACTGAAGATGAAGGCCCATTAATAGTTGAGTTTACCTAATGATTTCACCATCCGTATTAGCACTGGTCTTGATTCTTTCTCCAACTAAAAGAAGGAATTCGAATTTGATAGGGTGTATGGACCGCATGTTGGGCAAGGTTAGACTTGAGAGAACATCAGTTTCTTTTTCTTCGTAACCTCTATTTCCATAATTCCTCTTTTGTTTTCAACTCAAGTATTATCTATGTTACTTGCAGGCTGCAGCTAATATAGGATTTTCAGTATATTGATTGTGTGAAAATATTATGCAGGGGAGCTCTTCCATGATGTTCAGCCATTTGTGCAGTCAATTTTGCATGGCTATAATGTTTTTATATTTGCTTATGGGCTAACTCGTTCTGGAAAGACACATGCCATGGTCTCTCTTTCACTCAGTCTTGCTTTGGGTTTCCAGGGTCTCCCGGGTGCTGTTATCTTATGTTGTCTATGTGTTTGAGGCATCTATGCCATGCATCTTGGCTTATTCTGACCAAACCTGTCTTGCAGGAAGGATCTAGTTATGATCGTGTTTTGTATGTTCGATATTTTTACCCTTTATTTTCATCAACAATCTTATTAAAGCTAGGGTATAATGTGAAAAAACAAAAATACCTAAGTCGGTTGGTTACATTCAAAACAGCCCGCCCTCTTTAGCAGATGTTCTTCGATATTTAATAACTTTCTCTTTTTCTCAGCAAGTACTTCTTGCTCTGGTTTAATAAATCTTCATCTTGCTTGGGACGCTTTTTTGATCTTCTTAGGCAATGTTTGAAGGGATGTTTCGTCACTCTCATTTGGTTTGGGACGCTATTTTGATCTTCTCAGGCGATGTTTGAAGGGATGTTTCGTCACTCACATCTGGTTTGGGATGCTTTTTTTTAATCTTTTCATGCAATGTTTGAAGGGCTCAGTTGTTGCAAGTGGCGATTGTAAATAACTTTCTCTCTCTTTCTTGGCCATCTCTCTTAGGCAACAAGCCTTAAGAGGTAAGAATTAAGAAGAGGTTCTATGGCAATCCCAGAAGAGCTTATGAAATTCAAGTATCATTTCATTGACGGAACTATTGTTTCACTTGTATTCCTGTTGCTTGTCCTACTTGCGCCCAGATTTGTAGATGTGATCGTTTACTTTTGGCATCTCTTCCTCTCCACAGCCATGTTTCTCACTGTTGACGTCATCTTTGGTTGGTTATATTCGATGGAACCTGAATTTTGCAGGGAGAAAAGATCTTAGATTATGTTGCCGGACAACCGGAACAGGTGGAGGAAGTGGAAGAGGAGAGTTAGGAGACCCCAAAATCTGAGAAATCTGAGAGTAAAGAAATGGGTTTCGAATCACAAGTTTCAGATGAGTAAAATCAAACCCTATTTCTCTTTTCTTTCTTTCATACTCTGTAACTTTCTCTCTTTATTTCCAAGCCGATCATACTGCTCTCTCCTTCTTGTCTGTTTCAAGAGCATGGTTGTCCCTGTTCTTACAACAAACCTTCATTTGGTGTGGATCTTCTCAGTGGTTCATCGTGATGTTTGGAGGGCTGGTTCGTCGGTTACTGCTGGGATTTCTCAGCCAAAGAAATCCAGAACGATCAACTCAAGATCTGCTTATGGAACGTAACATCGAGCGTTTCTGCAATCTCCTTTTCTTTGGACTTTACTCATAGGAGTTCAAACAGCCCTTTCTTGATCAAACTTTTTATTCACCTTAAAAAATAAAAGATATTCTAGAATGTCTGTGGGGTTTTGCACGTGATGGATTAATAGCCCCAAAACAGAACATTTTCTCATGATTTTTTTTTTTTTTTGGTTTATATAATAGGACTTGAAAACTTCCAAAGATAACATGAAATGATTAAAACCATATTATACAGTTTAATTTTAATTTGTATTATGCACATGCTCGGCCTTTGACATTTCTTTATTTTCTTTGCAGTCCCTATGTTTGGCTAGCTGGTAATAAGAAGACGGTCTAAGAACTCAAAGAAGCCGTGGGCGGGTCAGAATATGCATAAGGGAACTTAACGACTCTTTTAAAAATTGGATAAGAATTGGCTAAATCAGTTGTCGGCTTGGAATCTATTGAAACCAATAGGTGCCAAATTTTTTGTTGGGTGGTTGCTGAATGTAAGGTTTGGACTATCAATTAGCTGGTATATGATTGGCATCATTCTCTCCTACAACTGTGTTCTACCTAATGTTTACTTTTGTGCATACAACTCATTTTGCGGTACTAACAAAATCTTTGGACTGATGGTTATGACTTGCTTCTTTGATTTACAGCAGTTTTACATTTTCACATTAATATATTGGCAAGAGCCATATTGATTTTTACAAAAGCATTGAGAACTAGATTCTGTTACCTCTATTTGAATCTCAGGAATATTCTGTGTTATGAAAATGATTAAGAGCTAAATTTTGTTACCAAACCAATTGTTGGAACTCTTCTAATGGTTCTTCTGCATCTCCCCTTACACCTGAAAAGTGGTATATTTTGGATGCACTCCCCTTATAGACTTTCTTTAGTTTGTTAACTTAGTGGCTTAGCATATTAAACTCTGCAGGATTGGTTGATTATTACATACTGCATTATTGTCTAAAGTGGTTTATTATGGAAGTCATCTGGGGTGAGTTTCCATACGTTCATGTGAAGACTGACATTGGTCATGTCTGTATGGGCATATTTTCCATTATAAATATTGCATTCAGTGTACTGCTTAGTTCAATTATCTCAAGATCTTGGAAAGTGGAAAATTAGTTTGAATTTTTTAAGCTTTAGGCTTCTAGTATTTAGAGGGCGAGCCTTGGATCAACGGTGGGGTTGTTCTATTGCCACCAGGTGGAAGCGGGTTCAAGTCAAGGAAACAACCTCTGCGCGAAGCCGGTTTGTATGCATGTCCCTTCCCAGACCCTGCAGTAGCGGGAGCCTTGTGCACTGGGACCCTTTTTATGCTTCTATTATTTCCACTGTGTCATTCTGATTTTCCTTCTGAATCATTCCTTATTTTTAGTGGCTGTTCCCTCCATATTGCAATTGATGACGATCACTTCTGTATGTGAATATGTCTCTGCTTCATATTTTTGCATTATCAACATCTTGTATTTTCTGTTGAATCTGAAGGTACCTATTTATCTCACATATTTTCTTCCCTTAACAATTATGGTCTTAATTGTTATCTTGTATTGGATTTTAAGTTTGACCTATGCATAAGTGCTACCCCATTTCAGATCGAGTTGCGCTTGAAGCTGAAGATAGAATTTCGCCACTGGTCAATGAGAAGAAAAGGTTGTTCAATGACCTGTTTACTGCTAAAGGTACATCTGTCCTGAGGTTATTTAAGAATGCTTAGTTTTGTATTTTCAGAGCTGGATTTTTATATAAGGTAACATTTTACTTCCTCATCCTTCTCGCTAAAAAAGGCTACTTTTAATGGTGCACTGATAATTTCAGGAAATATAAAAGTATTTTGCTGTACACGGCCCTATTTGAAGATGAAGGTTCATCAATAGTTGAGTTTCCTAATGATTTCACCATCCGTATTAACACTGGTGTTGATTCTTTATCCAATCCAAAAATGGACTTCGAATTTGATAGGGTGTATGGATTGCAATGTTGGGCAAGGTGAGAAGAGGACATAAGTTGCCTTTGATTGTTTCCTTTTTTACATAACCTACATTTCCATAATTCCTTTTTTTTTTTTTTTTTTTGAAGTCAAGTATATGTTACATACAGATAATATATTATTTTCAGCTTATTGATTGTGTGAAAAAATTATGCAGGGGAGCTCTTCCATGATGTTCAGCCATTTGTACAGTTAGCTTTGGATGACTATACTGTTTCTATATTTGCTTATGGGCAAACTCGTTCTAGACAAACACATACCATGGTCCCTCTTTCACTCAGTCTTGCTTTGGCTCCCTGGAGACTCCTGGGTGCTGTTAACTTATGTTGTCTATGTGTTTGAGGCATCTATGCCATGCATCTTGGCTTATTCTGACCAAACCTGTCTTGCAGGAAGGATCTAGTTATGATCGTGGTCTGCATGTTCGAAGTTTTGAGGAGCTGTTTGATTTATCCAACTCAGATACAACTTCTGCTATTCGGTTTAATTTTTATTTACAATAGTTGAGCTCTACAATGAACAGGTTCCATTCACTTTCACGTCTTCTTAGTGACATGGATACCAATGGCATGTTCTGTTAGTTGTTTGTTGCATGGTTGGTTGAATTCATAATATTCTCATTTGCTGATAGTGGCTCGTGCTTCATGATTTGAGCCGGTCTTCAGTATCAGGGAAAATTGATATAGCGAAATTCAACGTTTCACATTTGATGGTTTTAACTTTAGTCTGGAAACTGTTTTTTTATGCCTTTTATATAATATTAATTCTATTTATTTTGCTTCTTTGGCATCTTGTACAACATAAGATTCGTCTTATGTTCGTTTTTTTTTTTTCATTGTTCTTATACGTTTGTAATTTGGTTTTAGTTTATATCTATTTTCCTCACCAAAAGAGCTTTCCTGCATTATTGTGTCTCTCTGTGTTCTCAAATGTTATCATATTTGACTCTTTGGCTATCATATTTTCAGGATTATCACTATTCATATACACTACAACAATTAGATCACAAGGGAAAATTTGAACAACAAGCTTTCTCTTGTTTGGCGGGAAGTGAAGGTTTGATGGTGGAAGATGCTAGTGGAGAACATGTAACGGAGTTTCTGCATGTGACCAGTTCACTCTCAGCGTGAGTTTGTGGAACCATGAGCTGGTATTCCTTTCTACTCATTGGACTCTAATTGGTGATTTACGCAGTGGAGAATGCAGTCCTTATTGGAGTGCCTCTATTTGGATTCTTGAATTCTACAAATTTCCCAAAAGATAGTCTAATAACGAATACGGGCTTGGACACGGGTGGAGATCTTACTGATATTTCTTGTTCTCCCTTTTTTTAATTCATTTATTTTTGTACTTGCTAGAATGGAGTCAAAATTTGGTTTAGGTTGTTTATCGTACTCTGTTTAAGTTGGTTTCTGCATATAGGCAAACTAAGGGGAAGCAGGGAGACCATAAAAGATTAAATTTTATTTTTCTGGTCTAGCTCATGTTCATCTGTTGCAAACATTCCACTTTGGTTGTGGTGTTGATTATGATAAGGAGAAATGGGAGTATGTATGTAAAGATTATTAATACCTTTGTAGGCCATTTGGTTGTGTTGATTATGATAAGGAGTAATGGGAGTATGCAGGTAAGACTATTAATACCTTTGTTGGCCATTTTTATTTTCAATAGGCCTGCATTTGTCAGTGCAAGCAAGTGCTTTGGGAATTCAATGTAGCCTTGATTACTTAAAATTGATTTTCTACATCTTTAATTGAATATTTATAAGCACTTTGATCTAATCCTTTATCCCTATTGTTAACAAAGCTCACTGCTCATAGATCCCTCTCCCCTCTTTATTACAATACTCTTTCCTTTCCCTACCCCTCTAAAAAAAAGTGACAAATCACATGTCTACGAATGGGCTGGAATTTAGATGAGCTTATTCCATGGCTAACTCATGGGTCCAAAATACCGTGCAAGTCTAGCTTTTGAACCCATTATATTGAATATACGATTATTAGTGTGTCTCTTTCCAAACATTTTGATCCAAGGTCCACTTTGCAAACACTTACTTCTCCCATAGTTCTCTCTAGCTCTTGTGTTAATATTCATGGCCAAAACTGTCCTGCCCCATCCTTGAAGTGTTTGAAAGTAGCAACTTTTAAGACAATTTTGCACCAACTTGTGCTGCAAAGATGCGAGTACTAACTTGTATAACCATGCACTATGTTATAGGTTTGCTTTATTTGTTATATTTAATGATATCTTGTATTCTTGTTTGTGAGCAGTTTGTTGCCTACCTTAAGATAATGGATCTTTGTCTTGGTTCTCTGATTATGTTGATTCCTTGGATTGTTTTGTGGCTCTTTTTCATTGTATTTTGGCTGTTGTTCCTCTACATTTTCATGTTTTTCTGCTATACATTAGTTCTATTATTCTTATCTTATAATGCTAGTTGTTATCTTTCGTTTGTCATTTCACGTGGTTAGATAATAACAATGGCTGAAGACTCACTGACCAATTAGGGAGTGAATGAAATGCCAATCATATAAACCAGAAGAGAAGGAACATCAACAGATCTTATTACCAAAGATTCATTCACATCATTCTCTACTTTTTAGAATTTCAGGTGTTCTGCTCAAGTTTTTAGCTTAAAAAAGCTACGCAAGCCTCCTTGACCCTACATAATAAGTAACTCACTCTTTTTAGAATCCAGTTATGAATGTAAAAGAGGGGAGATATGTAACAACTTAGCTTGTGCAGAATTAATGGACAAAAAGGAACTGCTCTAGTGTGTAAGGTCTTGAGGTGCTGAGCCGGGTCTTGGGCTTGTGCACTTTAAGCCGGGGCTCGGGCTCCCCTCACGGATGAGATATTCCTTTACTGACCAGTTCTGGCCTTTCTTTCCTAACGAATGAGGTCTTCTTTTGCCTACCATAAGGGTTGGCTCAGGCATTCTGTGTAGATGTGTTCTTTTACCGACCAGTTCATGTCCCTTTCTTTCCTCACGAATGAGGTCTGCTTTTGTTGACATTGGGGTCGGCTCATCCTTTCTTTGTGGATGAGATCTTTTGCTGCCAATTAGGGTCGGCCTTTCTTTCCTCATGAATAAAGTCTTCTTTTGCCGCCAATTGCGGCTTGGACTTACGTGCCTTAGTGTGTAAAATCTTTAGGTGCCGAGTTGAGGCTCAGGCTTACATGCCTTAGTGTGAAAGTTTTAAGGTGCCAATCCGGATCTCGGGCTTGCGTGCCTTAGTACATAAGGTCTTGAGGTGTTGAGCTAAGGCTTAAGCTTGTGAGCTTTGTGCATAAGGTATTGAGGTGCCGAGTAAGGGCTTGGGTTTGTATGCCTCAGTGCTTAAGGTTTTGAGGTGCCGAGCCGGGGCTCGGGCTTGTGTGCCTTAGTACGTAAGGTCTTGAGGTGCCCAGCCAGGGCTCGAGCTTATGTGCCTAAGTGCATAAGGTTTTGAGGTGTCAAGCCAGGGCTCGGGCTTATGTGCCTTAGTGCATAACGTCTTGAGGTGCCTCGCCTCGACATGCGAGCCTTTGTGTGTAAGGTTTTGGGGTGGCGAGTTGGGGCTCAGGTTTGCTTGCCTTAGTGCTAAGGTCTTGAGGTGCCGAGCCGGGGCTAGTTCTTGCATGCTTTAGAGCATAAGGTTTTGAGGTGCTGAGCTGGGGCTCGGGCTCGGGCTTGTGTGCCTTAGTGCGTAAGGTCTTGAGGTGCCTAACCGAGGCTCGGGCTTATGAGGTTTTGTGCGTAAGGTCTTGAGTTGTTGAGCCGAGGCTCTAGCTTTGTGCACTTTGAGTCGGGCTCGGGCTTGGGCTTGCATGCCTTAGTACGTAAGGTTTTGAGGTGCCGAGCTAAGGCTTGGGCTTGGGCTTGAGTGCCTTAGTGTGTAAGGTATTGAGGTGCCGATCCGAGGCTCGGGCTTGGGCTTACGTGCTTTAGTGCGTAAGGTCTTGAGGTATCGAGCCAGGGCTGGCGCTTGTGCACTTTGAGTTGGGGGGCTCAAGCTTATGCGCTTTGGGTTGGTGCTCATACTTGTGCACCATAAGTCGGGGCTCAGGCTTATGTGCCTTAGTGTGTAAGGTCTTGAGGTGCCGAACCAGGGCTCGGGCTTTCGTGCCTTAATTCGTAAGGTTTTGAGCTACCTAGCTGGGGCTCTGGCTTTCGCGCCTTAAGTTGGGGCTTGGGCTTGTGCGCCCTGAGTCGGGTGTTGGGCTTGCTTGTCTTAGTGCATAAGGTCTTGAGGTGCCTAATCGAGGCTTGGGCTTACAAGGTTTTATGCGTAAGGTCTTGAGTTGTTGAGCCAAGGCCCCTGCTTTGTGTGCCTTGAGCAGGGGCTTGGGCTTGCGTGCCTTAGTGCGTGAGGTTTTGAGGTGTCGAGTCGGGGCTTGGGCTTGGGCTTGAGTGCCTTAGTGCTGCGTAAGGTCTTGAGGTGCTGAGCCAAGGCTCGGGCTTACGTGCTTTAGTGCATAAGGTTTTGTGGTGTCGAGCCAAGGTTCGGCCCTATGTGCTTTGAGTCGGGGCTTAGGCTCATGCGCTTTGGGCTGGTGCTCAGGCTTGTGCGCCTTGTGCTAGGGCTTGGGCTTGCATGCCTTAAGTTAGGGCTTGGGTTTGTGCTCCTTGAGTCAGGTCTTGGGCTTACGTGCCTTAGTGCGTAAGGTCTTAAGGTGCCGAGCCGATACTCAGGGTTTTGTGCCTTGAGTCGCAGCTTGGGTTGTGGGCTTACGTGCCTTAGTGCATAAGGTTTGGTGGGCCATTCTTTCCTCACAAATGAGGTCTTTTTTTGACCATTGGGGTTGGCTCTACCATTCCGTGTGGATGAGTTCTTTTACCGACCAGTTCAGGTCGGCCTTTTTTTTCTTACGAATGAGGTCTTCTTTTATCGACATTGGTGTTGGCTCGTCCTTCCCTCATGGATGAGATCTTCTTTTGCCGCCAATTAGGGTCGGCCTTTCTTTTCTCATGAATGAGGTCTTCTTTTGCAGCCAATTGGGGTCAACCCTTTCTTTCCTAATGAATGAGGTGTTCTTTTGTCGTCAATTGGGGTCGGCTCGTCCTCTCATCGTGGATTAGATCTTTTATCTACCAGTTCGGGTCAGCTTGTCCTTCGCTCGTGGATGAGATCTTTTACCGACCAGTTTGGATTGGCCTCTCTCCTTATGAAAGGTATTTTTTTTCTCCCGACTATTGGGGTTGGCCTTTCTTCTTCAATGGGATGATTATTCTATTCTGGACCGTGGTTCTCAGTTTTTCCAATCTGTAATGCTCGACTGGGTCTTATTATTACGGATGAGGTGATTATCACAATGACAACCTTGTTCAGATCTTCAGGATTAGGTCATGATTGATTCTTCGACTACCGTTGCAGCTAGTCCTATAGCTTGTTCATCCTTGCTCAATGAGAAGTTGATATTATAGCTTGCTAATGTCGTTCCCACAGACGATGCCAATCTGTTGCGGTAAAAACTGACCTGGTGATCTTTTTTGCAAAACTTGGTACTCCACACTAGACCTGCATAGAACAACAGACAAAGGAGAGCCAGGTTGACCCAACGGTGGACCCTCCGATGCCTAAGTCAATTTTCTTTAACAACAGATACTCAAGAGAGTTTTTTCGATGAAATGATCCATCTCCTTCTTTGGGGGCTTGCCTTGATATTTATAGGTAGTGAATGAAGAGAGTCGGTTGAGGAGAGTCCTATTTTGACAAGTAGTTCACTCTTGTAAGGATAACTTTGGGAAGAGTCCCATTCGGTAAGTGTTACCTTGTTTGTTAGGATATCTCCTAACGATAAGATCCGCTGCACTGGCAACGAGTGATCCTTGGGATTATCCTTGCAACCGCTGTGATTGGATTAGATCCTCAGGGAGGCAAGCTGATGGGCAGCCATGTAGATAGGCGATTTGAGAGCTTGGCTTGGCCAGGGATGACCCAAGGAGTTAGGTTTCTCAGGGATGACTTGGATGGTCGGTTCGGCCAAAGATGACCAAGGGAGAGTGGCATTTTTACCCTCATCATAAGCCCCCCACTCCCTTAGGTCGAGCTACATAGGTCGACTTGTTGGAGTTCAGCAAGCAAAGATTATATGCTCAGATTAGGTTATAGATCTTCAGTTCAGTGAAGATATCTTTATTTACTTTTGATTTTTTATAGTTGTCTTTTTGTATCGACCTTCGAAGTTGGGCTTTTGAGTGCCAACCACCAAAGACCCGTTAGGTCGATTTTTTTTACCTTAGAATGTAAGGTCTTTGGTGCCGAGCTGGGGTTTGGTCTTATGTGCCTTAGTGCATAAAGTTTTGAGTTACCAAGCTGGGGCTTGGGCTTTCATGCTTTAATACGTAAGGTCTTGAGGTGCCAAGCCAGGGGTCGGGCTTACCTGCCTTAGTATGTAAGGCCTTGAGATGCCGAGCCAAGACTCAGGCTTTTGAGCCTTTGTGCATTAGGTCTTGAGGTGTTGAGCCTGGGCTCGGGCTTGTGTGCCTTAAAGCGTAAGGTTTTGAGGTGCCGAGCCGGGGGGTTAGGTTTGCGTGCCTTAATGCGTAAGGTTTTGAGCTGTCGAGTTAGGGCTTGAGCTTGCATGTAAGGTCTTGAGTTGCCGAGACGGGGCTCAGGCTTGCGTGCTATAAAGCGTATGGTCTTGAGTTACTAAGCTGGGGCTTGGGCTTGTGTGCCTTCATACGTAAGGTCTTGAGGTGCCAAGTCGGGGCTTAGACTTGCGAGCCTTTGTGCGTAAGGTCTTGAGGTGCCAAGCTAGGGCTCAGGCTTGCGTTCTTTAGTGCGTTAGGTTTTGAGGTGCTGAGTCGAGGCTTGGGCTTTTGTGCCTTAGCATAAGGTCTTGAAGTGCCGAGTTAGGGCTTGGGCTTACATACCTTTGTGCGTAAGGTTTTGAGGTGCCGAGCCGGGTCTTGGTCTTACGTGCCTTAGTGTGTAAGTCCTTGAGTTATCGAGTTTAGGCTCAAACTTACGTGCCTTAGTTCAAAAATTTTTTAGGTGTCGATTTAAGGTTCAGGCTTATGTGCCTTAGTACGTAAGGTCTTGAGGTGCCTTAAGCCGGGGCTCAGGCTTACGTGCCTTAGTGTGTAAGGTCTTGATGTATCGAGCTGGGGGTCAACCTTAGCTATCTTTGTGCGTAAGCTCTTAAAGTTCTGTGCCAGTGCTCGGGCTTACATGCCTTAGTGTGTAAGATTTTGAGGTGCCAAGCTGAGGCTCAGGCTTGTGCACCTTCAGCCGGGGGCTCGGGCTTTCCACGAGGATGAGATCTGGTCGGCCTTTATTTCCTCACGAATGAGGTCTTGTTTTACCAACCATTGGGGTTGGCTCAGCCATTCCATGCAGATGAGTTCTATTACCCTTAAGTTCAAGTCAACATTTCTTTCCTCACGAATGAAGTCTTCTTTTGTCAAAATTGGGGTCGGCATATCCTTCCGTCGTGGATGTGATTATTTTTCTGCCAGATCTGGTCGGCCTTTCTTTCTTGATGAATGAGATCTTTTTCCACCAAGTGGGGTTGCATCGTCCTTTCCTCATGGATGAGATCTTCTTTTATCTACTAATTCGGGTCGGCCTTTCTCTCTTCATTAATGAGGTCTTTTTTTTCGACCATTGGGGTCGACCTTTCTTCTTCAGTGGGATGATTATCCTGTTCTGGTCCATGATTCTCACCTTTGCCAATCTGTTATGCTCGGCTTCATCACATTGTTACAGATGGGGTGATTATCACGACGACAACCTTGTTCAGATCATCAGGATTAGGTCATTCTTCGATTACCATGGCAGCTAGTCCTATAGCTGTTCATCCTCTCTCCATGAGATGTTGATGTTGTAGCTTTCTAATGTCGTTCCCACAGACGACGCCAATCTTTTGTAGTAAAAATTGACCGGGTGATCTCCCTTGCAAAACTTGGTACTCCATGCTAGACCTGCATAGAAAAGCAAACAAAGGAGAGTCGGGATAACTCGACGAGGGACCCTCCAATGCCTAAGGCAGATTTCTTCAACAACAGATACTCAAAAGAGCTTTTTTTTATGAAATGATCCATCTTTTTTGGGGACTTACCTTGATATTTATAAGTAGTGAATGAAGATAGGCGGTTGAGGAGAGTCCTATTTTGGCAAATAGTTCACTCTTTTTAGGATAACTCTTGGAAGAGACCCCCATTAGGTAAGGGTTACCTTATTTGTTAGGATATCTCTTGGCGATAATATCTGTTAAGCTGGCAACGAGTGATCCTCGGGATTATCCCCGCAATTGCCATGATCGGATCAGATACTTAGGGAGGGGAGCTAACGGGTCGGCCATGTAGATAGGCGATCTAAGAGGTCAGCTCAGCCAAGGATAACCTAAAGGGTTGGGTTTCCCAGGGTTGACCTAGATGGTCGGATTAGCTAAAGATGACCCAAGGGAGTGGTATTTTTACCATCATAAGCCCCCCACTCCTTCAGGCCAAGGTTTGAAGGTCGACCTGTAAGAGTTCAACAAGCAAGGATTGTGTGCTCGGATCTGGTTATGGATTTTCAGTTCAGTGAAGACATTTTTGTTTACTTTTGATTTTTTGTAGTTGTCTTTTCGTTCCAACCTTCAAAGTTGGGCTTTGAGTGCCAACTAGCAAACAGTTAGAAATAAGGAGTTAAGGACTAGGGTTAGAGATGACAGAAGAAGAGAGAAGAGAGTAAGGAAGAAGAGGGAGGGAAGGTGAGAGAAGAAGAAGAAGAAGAGAGCAAAACGTGAGAGATTCCTCATCTAATCTCACTTATATTAGATGCAAATAACACTTTAGGGAATTATATATTTTCCCCTCAGGGAGGTGAAAGAGAAATAAAAGAAAATATATACAAGGACAACTTAACATAAGACCGTTCCTAAAGTACCCCTATTATATACATTCTAACACAAAGATCCATGGCTCGGTTTTTCCTACCTTAGAACGTAAGGTCTTTGGTGTCGAGACGAGGTTTGGTTTTTTGCACTATAGAGCGTAAGGTCTTTGCTCGAGTTGAGGCTCGGTCATGAGGTGTCGAGTTATAATGCAGACTTACGTGCCTTAGTGCATAAAGTCTTTAGGTGTCGAGTTGAGGCTCAGGCTTGTATGCCTTAGTGCATGAAGTATTGAGTTGTCAAACTAGGGCTTGGGCTTGCATGCCTTAGTGTGTAAGGTTTTGAAGTGCTAAGCCGAGGCTCGAGCTTGTGTGCCCTTAGTGCGTAAGGTTTTAAGGTGCCGAGCTAGGGCTCGGGCTTAAGTGCCTTAGTGAGTAAGATCTTGAGGTGCCGAGCCGAGGCTCGAGCTTACTTGCCTTTGTGCATAAGGTCTTGAGGTGCCAAGCCGAGGATCGGGCTATTGAGCCATTATTCATAAGGTTTTGAGGTCTCGGCTAGAGCCTACGTGCCTTAGTGCGTAAAGTCTTTAGGTGTCAAGTTGAGGCTCGGGCTTAGTGCCTTAGTGCATAAAGTCTTGAGGTGCAGAGACAGGGCTCGAGTTTGTGCACCTTAGTGTATAAGGCCTTGAGGTGTTGAGCCAGGGCTCAGGTTTGCGTGCCTTAGTGCAAATGGTCTAGGGTTGGCAAGCTGGGGCTCGGCCGCATGCCTTAGTGCAAATGGTCTTGAGGTGCTAAGCTGAGGCTCGGCACTTGTGAACCTTTGTTCAAAAGGTTTTGAGGTCTCGGCTCTGACCTACGTGCCTTAATGTGTAAGGTCTTAAGCTGTCAAGTCGGGGCTTGGGCTTGCATGCCTTAGTTTGTAAGATCTTGAGGTGCCGAGCCGAGGCTCAGGCTTGTGTGCCTTAGAGTGTAAGGTCTTAAGTTGTCGAGCCAGGGCTCGAGCTTGCGTGCTCTAGTGCGTAAGGTCTTGAGGTGCCGAGCCGAGACTCGGGTTTGCGTGCCTTTGTGCATAAGGTTTTGAGGTGCCTTAACGAGGCTCGGGCTTACATGCCTTTGTGCATAAGGTCTTGAAGTGTTGAGTCGGTGCTCAGGTTTACATGCCTTAATGCGTAAGGTTTTGAGGTGCCAAGCTGGGTCTTAGTTTTCTGTGCCTTAGTGTGTAAGGTCTTGAGAAGTCGAGCTTAGGCTTGGACTTACATGCCTTAATGTATAAATTTTTTAGGTGTCGAGTTGAGGCTCAGCTTGCGTGCCTTAGTGCATAAGGTCTTAAGGTGTCAAGCCAAGGCTTGGGCTTGCATGCCTTAGTGCGTAAGGTCTTGAGGTGCAGAGCTGAGGCTCGGGCTTGCCAGCCTTTATGCATAAGGTCTTGAGGTGCCGAGCTAGTGCTCGAGCTCAGGCTGAGGCTGAGGCTTAGGCTCAGGCTTAGGCTCGGGCTCGTAAGATTTTGAGGTGCCAAGCCGATTCTCAGGCTTATGCACTTTGAGCCGGGTCTTGGGCTTTCCTCGCGGATGAGATATTCTTTTACTATCCAGTTCTGGTCGGCCTTTCTTTCCTCATGAATAAGGTCTTCTTTTGCCAACCATTGGGGTTGGCTCAACTATTTCGTGCGTATGAGTTCTTTTACCGACCAGTTCAGGTCGGCCTTTCTTTCCTAACAAATGAGGTCTTTTGTCAAAATTGGGGTTGGCATATCATTCCCTCGTGGATGCGATCTTTTGCCGCAAGTCGGGGTCGGCCTTTCTTTCCTCATAAATGAAATCTTCTTTTGCCACCAATTGGGGTCAGCTCATCCTTTTCTCGTGGATGAGATCTTCTTTTACCTACCAGTTCGGGTTGGCTCCTCTCCTCATTAATGAGGTCTTTTTTTTTTTTCTACTTTTGGGGTCGGCCTTTCTTCTTCAGTGGGATGATTATCCCGTTCTGGCCCATGATTCTCACCTTTGCCAATCTGTTATGCTCGGTCAATCACATTGTTACTGATGGGGTGATTATCACAGTGACAACCTTGTTCAGATCTTCAGGATTAGGTCATGATTGATTCTTCGACTACCGTGGCAGCTAGTCCTCCTATAGCTTGTTCATCCTCACTCCATAAGATGTCGGTGTTGAAGCTTACTAATGTCGTTCCCATAGACGGCGCCAATCTTTTCCGGTAAAAATTGACCGGGTGATCTTCCTTGTAAAACTTCGCACTCCACACTAGACCGGCACAGAAGAGCAGACAAAGGAGAGCCAGGCTGACCTGATGGGGGACTCTTTGATGCCTAAGTCAGATTTCTTCAATAATAGATACTCAAAAGAGTTCCCTTCTTTTTTTTTTT